>NW_016803267.1:0-616 GCF_001698545.2 Rhinopithecus bieti | reverse complement strand
CTTTACTAACTTACAGACTAAAGGACTTCATTTTCCTTAATTATAATGTACAGAAATGTAAAACAACTTTAGCCACAAAAATCATTCCATTTTTGCCCTGGTTAAGAAAGGCATCATTGGATACTCTGGTGTAGTTAGAAGTAATGATAATTCATGTACTACGAACCAGCAATGCAATAGACATTCCTGACAGGCATTTAATTTAAAAACATTTCCTAATTTAGGAGTAGTTTAATGTCTCTAGGAAAATTGTCAATCTTCCATCTCTATGCAATGACCTTAAAAAATGGAAAAGTTGACCTTAAAAAACATGAAAAAATGACCTTAAAAAAAAAAAGTCAGGCGTGGTGGCTCACGCCTGTAATCCCAGCACTTTGGGAGGCCAAGGCAGGCAGATCATGAGGTCAGGAGATTGAGACTATCCTGGCTAACATGGTGAAACCCCATCTCTACTAAAACACAAAAAATTAGCTGGGCGTGGTGGCGGACACCTGTAGTCCCAGCTACTCAGTAGGCTCAGGCAGGAGAATGGCATGAACCGGAGAGGCGGAGCTTGCAAGTGAGCCGAGATCGCACCACTGCACTCCAGCCTGGGCGACAGAGTGAGACTCCGTAT
>NW_016803266.1:4940-6683 GCF_001698545.2 Rhinopithecus bieti | reverse complement strand
TTCTCGTGAAAATTCAAATCTGTTTCCCAATTTCTGTGACTTCCCTGGGGCTAGAAGTCACATTACCTTTTACAGAAGCCGTGTACTCTGGATTTCTGCTTCCATACACATCCCAGAATCTGTAGCAAGCAAACACACCACACTGATGCAGCCTTCCCAGTGTAGCATAACAGACACAGCAAAATACAGTGGTGAGGGAGAAAGCAGAGAATGAGTTTACAATGTGTTATCCTGTTTCTCACCCCTCTTTGGCTCCCTGGAGTTTCCTTCTTGCTCTTCCTTCACTGATTCTGAAAATCCATCCAGCCCTCTCCAGTTTCTGCTCCCAAAACACGGATCCAGCCCACTGGGGTACCCAGTGGAACATCAAGGTTTGCATTCAAGTCGATTCTCTCTTCTTCAAAGGTAATTGTGTTTCTAAAAGCAGCCTTCTTCTTTTTCCTATTTTCTGTGTATGTTTCCAATAGGCTGTCAATGTTAGGCAAATCAGCCTTAAAATCAAATTGAGGCTGGGCCTGGTGGCTCACACCTGTAATCCCAGCACTTTGGGAGGCTGAGATAGGAGGACTTCTTGAGGCCAGAAGTCTAAAACCAGCCAGGGCAGCATAGTGAGACCCTGTCTCTACAAAAAATTACAAAATAAAACATTAGCCTGGCATGGTGATGCGCACCTGTAGTCTCAGCTGCTTGTAGGCTGAGATGGGAGGATCACTTGAGCCCAGGAGGTTGAGGGCACAGTGAGCTGTGATTGTCCCACTGTGCTTCAGTCTAGGCAACAGGACAAGACCCTGTCTCCAAACAGACAAAAAATCCAATCGACTTGGGTTTAGATTCTGGTCCTGAATCTCAGGTGATTTTTGTGAAATCAAGACATTTCATGTAAAGAGTTGGTCATAATGTTTGGCATTTAATAACTAAGCAATGATAAGCACTACTTAATATCAATAATAATACATTTTCCTATGTTTCATGTAGTGCCTGCTAATAATAAATAATGATGCATTTTCTTATGTTTGTGATTTAGTAAGTAATAGATGGTAATCTAGTCATTATATTAACATGTATATGTTTTATGTGGTTTTTTTTTTTTGAGATGGAGTCTCACTCTGTCACCCAGGCTGGAGTGCAGGTACCATCTCAACTCACTGCACCCTCCGCCTCCTAGGTTCAAGCCATTCTCCTGCCTCAGCCTCCCACGTAGCTGGGATTGCCAGCATGCACCACCATGCCTGGCTAATTTTTTATAATTTTAGTAAAGATGGGGTTTCACTGTGTTAGCCAGAATGGTCTTGATCTCCTGACCTCGAGATCCACCCACCTCAGACTCCCAAAGTGCTGGGATTACAGGCATGAGCCACTGTGCACAGCCATTTTATGTATTTCTAGTAGTTCCATATAAGCCAATGACGTTTGGCTAGGTGTCGCAGAATTCGGTAACATTTTTATAGGTGTCAAAATAAAGTCTTAAAAATTTATCCCTGTATTTGCAGATGAGAGTAAAGAGTCACGAACATTTTAAGTTGTACAAACTGTAATCTTCTAAAAGTGGACTGAGTCTGCTGATACTGAGATCAAGTGCAAGCTGCCTAGTACCTTGCTGTTTGAGAGAAATTGTAACACCTAACATAGGTAGTCTACTTTGGTTTATGAACTATCTATTGATGATTCCGTTTATAACTCCACTCTAGTCTGTTTCCCAGTTTCTCAGCTCTTTTAAAAAGCAGTCAGTTCCTTTAAGGAAAA
>NW_016803266.1:0-2172 GCF_001698545.2 Rhinopithecus bieti | reverse complement strand
AGTTTGTTCAGTATGTCTGTTTCATGCTGTCCTCATTGGGTTTTATCTTGTCTCTTATAATTCAGTGGCTACTACAGGAGGCTCTATGTGTCTTTCTCATTGGCTTCAGAGAGAAAATAAAGACAAAAATCAACTTCTCTGTAGAGAGATGATGTCTCGATCCTGTTAGTTGAATACAACAGGATTGAAAAGAATTGAAAAGAATTCAACAAATACAAATTATATATGAGAAAACATTTCCATTAAGGAGTGGGTCTCAAATTTTTAGTCTTGAGACCCCTTTACATTCTTGAAAATTATCAAGAACCTCATTTTTCAGGAGCCATCTGACTGTTTTCCAGAGCAGCTACACAATCTTACATTGTCACTGACACTGTAGGAGGGTTCCAATTTCTCCACAAGCTCATCAGCACTTGTTATTATCCAACTTTGACGCTAGCCATCCTAGTGGGTATGAAGTCAATCTGATGGTGGGATTTTAAGAAAAATTTTAGGCTGGGCATGGTGGCTTATGTCTGTAATCTCAGCACTTTGGGAGGCCAAGGTGGGCGGATCACGAGGTCAGGAGATCGACATCATCCTGGCTAACACAATGAAACCCTGTCTCTACTAAAAAATACAAAAATTTAGCTGGGCATGGTGGCGGGTGCCTGTAGTCTCAGCTACTTGAGAGGCTGAGGCAGGACAATGGCGTGAACCCGGAAGGCGGAGCCTGCAGTGAGCCGAGATCGCACCACTGGACTGCAGCCTGGGCGACAGAGCAAGACTCTGTATCCAAAAAAAAAAGAAAAGAAAAGAAAATTTTAGGTTTAGGGGGTACATATATAGGTTTGTTACATGGGTATATTGCATGATGCTGAGATTTGAGCTTCTGTTGAGCCTGTCACCCACATAGTACTCAATGGTTAGTTTTTCAACCCTTGCTCCCTCTCCCCTAACTTCTAGGAGTCCCCAGGGTCTGCTTTCCCCATCTTTATGTCTGTGAGTACCCATGTTTAGCTCCCACTTGTAAGTAAAAACATGCAGTACTTGATTTTCTGTTTCTGAATTAGTTCACTTAGAATAATGGCCTCCAGCTCCATCCATGTTGCTGCAAAGGGCATGATTTCATTCTTTTTTATGGCTGTGTAGTAGTCCATGGTGTACATGTACCACATCTTCTTTATCCACTATTGATGGGCACCTGGGTTCATTCCATGTCTTTGCTACTGTGACTAGTACTGCTAGAAACATATGAGTGCCGGTGTCTTTTGGTAGAATCATTTCTTTTCTTTCAGGTAGATACCAGTCATGCAATTGCTGGTTCAAGGGGTAGTTCTAGTTTTAGTTCTCTGGGAAATTTCCAAACTGCTTTCCAAAAGGGCTGAACTAATTTACATTCCCACCAGCAGTGTGCGTAATCATTCTGATGGTGTCTTGAATTTGCATATATTTGATGCCTAATGATATTATTTTTTCATGTGTTTATTGGTCACTAGTGTATTTTTGGACGAATGTACAATTTAAATCATTTACCCACTTATATTTTTATGTTTTTTTTCACCTGAAAGAATCTTGCTCTGTCGCCCAGGCTGGAGTGCAGTGGCATGATCTTGGCTCACTGCAACCTCCTCCTACCAGGCTCAAGCAGTTCTCATATCTCAGCCTCCCAAGTAGCTGGGATTACAGGGGCATACCACCATACCCAGCTAAATGTTTGTACTTTTAGTAGAGATGGGAGTTTCACCATGTTGGCAGTGCTGGTCCTGATCTCCTGACCTCAAGTAATTCACCCACCTCAGCCTCCCAAAATGTTGGGATTACAGGCATAAGCCACTGCACCTAGCCTTCCCTACTTTTTTTTTTTTCTTTGAAAGACAGTCTCGCTCTATCATCCAGGCTGGAGTGCAGTTGTGTGACCTTGGCTCACTACAACCTCTGCCTCCCAGATTCAAGCAATTCTCCTGTATCAGCCTCCCTCCTTGTGTAGACTACAGTCACACGCCCCTACACCTGGATAATTTTTGTATTTTTGTGGAGATGGGGTTTCATCATGTTGGCCAGGCTGGTCTCAAACTCCTGACCTCAGGTGATGTGCCCGTCTCAGCCTCCCAAAGTGCTGGGATTACAGGTGTGAGCCACTGTGCGTAGGCCCTACCCACTTGTAAATTGAATTTTAAAAGTGATTTTATT
>NW_016803263.1:0-619 GCF_001698545.2 Rhinopithecus bieti | reverse complement strand
AAAAAAAAAAAAAAAAAAAAGGCCTTCTTTTTTTGTAGCAGTTTTTGTTGGAGTTATGGCAGAGAAGAGCTGAGCACCCTCTTTCTGGTGTGTGGGTGGAACTGGCTGCTTCTCAGGGCTGCTCAGAGTAAGGTTGCATGGGCTTTGGGTTGGGCTAGGTTGGATGAGAAAGACAAGGTGAGTGGTACTTACAGCTTTGGAAATACGGGTACATTCTCCCTGCAATGTCCTTAGCTAGGCAGCAAGCTTCAAAAATTGTGCTGGTGTTATTCAGTGCTAAAAAGTCATGCACTCTCAAGCCATAAAAAGACATGAAGGAACTGTAAATGCATATTGTTAAGCAAAAGAAGACAATCAGAAAAAATAATACATACTAGATGAGCCCAACTATATGACTCTAGAAAAGGCATGTTTTAAATGTGAATTTCTATGCACCATTGACAATTTTCTTTATTTATTTTTTTTATTTTTTGAGATGGAGTTTCACTCTTGTTGCCCAGGCTGAAGTGCAGTGGTGTGATCTCAGCTCATTGCAACCTCTACCTTCTGGGTTCAAATGATTCTCTTGCCTCAGCCTCCCAAGTAGCTGGCATTACATGTGTGTGCCGCCATGCCCGGC
>NW_016803262.1:0-762 GCF_001698545.2 Rhinopithecus bieti | reverse complement strand
ATGCCTGGCTAATGTTTGTATTTTTAATAGAGAAGCGTCCACCATGTTGGCCAGGCTGGTCTGAAACTCCTGACCTCAGGTGATCTGCCTGCCTCGGCCTCCCAGAGTGCTGGGATTATAGGCGTGAACCACCGAGCCCGGCCTATTTTTAACAATTTTTAATCTTTAATTTTTGTGGGTATATAGTAGGTGTATATATTTACAGGGTCCACGAGACATTTTGCTACAGGCATAGCAATGTGAAATAATCACATCACGGCAAACAGGGTACCCATCACCTCAAGCGTGTATCATTTCTTTGTGTTACAAACAATCCAATTATACTCTTTTAGTCATTTTTACAAGTACAATAAATTATTGTTGACAATCGTCACCCTGTTGTGATATCAAATACTATCTCTTTTTTTTTTTTTTTTTGAGACGGAGTCTCGCTCTGTCACCCAGGCTGGAGTGCAGTGGCCAGATCTCAGCTCACTGCAAGCTCCGCCTCCCGGGTTTACGCCATTCTCCTGCCTCAGCCTCCCAAGTAGCTGGGACTACAGGCACCCACCACCTCGCCCGGCTAGTTTTTTGTATTTTTTTTAGTAGAGACGGGGTTTCACTGTGTTCACCAGGATGGTATTGATCTCCTGACCTCGTGATCCACCCGTATCGGCCTCCCAAAGTGCTGGGATTACAGGCTTGAGCCACCGTGCCTGGCCCAAATACTATCTCTTATTCTATTCTTTGTACCCATTAACCATCCCCCACTCTACCCACCCT
>NW_016803261.1:0-616 GCF_001698545.2 Rhinopithecus bieti | reverse complement strand
AAGTGTTTTAAGTGTAAAACACTTAAAATTTTAAATAAAAAATATAAGACAAATTTGGCCAGGCGAGGTGGCTCACGCCTGTAAACTCACGTCATTTTGGGAGGCCAAGGCGGGAGGACTGCTTGAGCCCGAGAGTTTTTGTTGTTGTTGCTGTTGTTGTTGTTGTTATTTTGAGACGGAGTCTCGCTCTGTCCCCCAGGCTGGAGTGCAGTGGCGTGATCTCAGCTCACTGCAAGCTCCGCCTCCCAGGTTCACACCATTCTCCTGCCTCAGCCTCCCAAGTAGCTGGGACTACAAGCACCCACCACCACGCCCGGCTAATTTTTTGTATTTTTAGTAGAGACGGGGTGAGCCCAAGAGTTCAAAACCAGCCTGGGTAACATAGTGGGACCCTATCTCTACCAGAAAAAAAAAAAAATTGTCCAAAAAAAAAAAAAAAAATAGCCGGGCGTAGTGGCACGTGCCTGTAGTCCCAGCTACTAGGGAAGTTGAGGTGGGGGAACGGTTTGAGCCCAGGTGGTCACGGCTGCAGGGAGCAATGATGGTGCTACTGCACTCTAGCCTGGGTAACAAAATGAGACCCTGTGTCAAAGGGAAAATAACAGACAAACTTATG
>NW_016803260.1:0-1832 GCF_001698545.2 Rhinopithecus bieti | reverse complement strand
CAAGGTCTGGGTTAAGATAAGGGATTGTGGAGACCAAGGTTCTCATGCAGATCAAGGCTTCAGGTAGCAGGCTTCAGAGAAAATAGATTGTAAATGTTTCTTATCAAACTTAAAAAGGTGTCAGACTCTTAGTTGATTCTTAGATCAGGAAGAAGTACTGATAAAAGGAAAGAGGACTTTCTACAGAATGTAGATTTTTCCCCATTAGAGACAACTTGGAAGGGCTATTTCAAGGTATCTATCTATCTATCTATCTATCTATCTATCTATCTATCTATCTATCTGTCTTGTGATGTTATGCCAGTGTCAAGTTGGAAAGTAATTCATGTTATACAGGGAAAAATTAAAGCTCTCTGATGGGACTTTATGATTTGTATGGTATAACTCCCCACTCCCATTAGATAGAGGAAATTTGGGCAAGAGAAGAAAATATGTCAAAGTTTAGTCCTTAACCTAACACGTAAAGATAGGAGTAGTCCCCTGTAGTAATAAATATTCACTATAAACAACTGCTGTAAACCACCTCCAAAACTGCAACTCTCACCGTCAACTCACCAGCCATAACACGTACAAAGGTCAAGTGTTCTCTCACAGTACAATGTAACCTCCAGTACCTCCAAGAGCCAAATATATCATGTAACAGAATACAAAAAAGAGCAGAGTATTAGACCTGTGAGGAACTTTTCCATGACTAAAGCATGAAAAGCTTTTCATACACTAGAGCAACAGGGAGGACTCCAAAAGTGTGTGAGTAATTCCTTATTCTGTGTTTTAAGGGGTCTGAGTAATTAGAAATCCACTCTAGATACTTTTGTTACAAATAATAGTGGAGGAGATCTGAGTCATCCCGAGTTACCAGTGGCCTATCCTTATGGGTACATAGCAACTTCAGTCCATGCCTACTCAGAAGAATTCAACTGAGGAACATAAAGCAGAAAATGAGATGGAGGCAAGTTCCAGAGCAGAAATGAAAGTTTATTTAAAAAGACCTTAGAACAAGAAAAAGAGGAAAGTGCACTTGGAAGAAACTCAAATGGGCATGGGAAGGTTAAAGAGAGAAGGTCAAGTGCCTCATTTAACCGTGATTCAAGAACTTTAATAAGTTCACCTCTTTCCCAAGATTCTTCCCTTAGGGTGGGCTTTTCACATGCCCAGTGTTTTCCTTAGCCTTTGGAATTTGAGCCTGCACAGTGTGTTTAGGAAGTTATAAGCATCACTAACTGAGGCTTTCCTCCCTTTCCTGATGGAGTGTACCACCAGAAGATAACACTTCATTTTTGTCTCTTAACATGCATGCCCAGGAAGTTGCTTCTCCTGGGGTCTCCATTCAATTAACATTTTGTTTTAACAGGTGTGGACCCAGGAAATGGTTTCTCCCTGGCACTACCAAATTATCATTTTTTAGAGAGGCAATGCAATAATTGCTGTACCATCACCCAACATTTCTAATGGGTAGGCGGAGAGAAATTTCCTGCACCACTCAGACCTAACTACCTGTATCACTTTTATGTTGTACTGAAGACAGAAAAGAGGAAGGAATAGCTTTAATATCAGCTTTTAATAAAGTTAACTTCTGACCATAAAGCTTTATAGTTTAAAAAAATACATCTTTTGAATTTTTTTATGATTAAATTTTAGCTGTGACAAACAGATGATATTTCAAAAACTTCTTTTTACCAAAGGTACCCTCCCATTATCTTGATTAAGACTTAATCACCAAAACCAGTAATCCTTAATCACGATTATGACTTAACCAAGGATACACAAGGTGTCTCCTGTCAGTCAAGGAAAATGACCAAGGCAAATCTCCATCATTTTAGAAGATTTATTTA
>NW_016803259.1:0-307 GCF_001698545.2 Rhinopithecus bieti | reverse complement strand
ACGCGCACACACACACGCACACACACGCGCGCACACACACGCGCACACACACACGCACACACACACGCACACGCGCACACGCACACACACACACACACGCACACACGCACACACACACACACACACGCACACACACGCACACACACACGCACACACCCACACGCACACACACACACACACGCACACACACACACACACGCACACACACGCACACACGCACACACACACGCACACACGCACACGCACACGCACACACACACACACACACGCGCACACGCACACACACGCACACACGCGCACACACACA
>NW_016803258.1:0-299 GCF_001698545.2 Rhinopithecus bieti | reverse complement strand
ACCTCTCTCACTCTTTGCAGGAATCCAAAGCTCCTCTTAGCAGAGTGATCAGAAACTAATTGGCACCGTAACCTGCATTTGGACTTTGGCATCAGACAGACCTGGGTTCTAGGCCAGTGTGGAGATGCTGCTGGTTCTATAACCTCGTAAGTTTTTAATCCACTCTGAGCCCCTATTCCTCACAAGGATATGGGGGATGTTAGTATCGCTTCCCAAGAAGGTCATGTGTGAGCTCCTGGAGTTGTGAACGTCACTGTCAGGGTCTGGCTTAGGGATGCCCAGTTAATAGTATGGTGGTT
>NW_016803257.1:0-314 GCF_001698545.2 Rhinopithecus bieti | reverse complement strand
CACCACCATCACCATCCCCACCATCACCATCACCATCCCCACCATCACCATCACCACCATCACCATCACCATCATCACCACCATCACCATCACCACCATCACCATCACCACCATCACCACCATCACCATCATCACCATCACCATCACCACCACCACCATCACCACCATCACCATCATCATCACCATCACCATCATTACCATCACCATCACCACCACCACCATCATCACCATCAGCATTACCACCATCACCATCATCACCATCACCATCATCACCACCACCATCACCACCATCACCACCACCATCACCATCACCA
>NW_016803256.1:0-1614 GCF_001698545.2 Rhinopithecus bieti | reverse complement strand
CTGTCTTTCACAAAACCCGTCCCTGGTGCCAATTGTTTGCAACCAGTCACACATAGATGCATGCACACACAAATTGCTGAGTGAAAGTTTGGAAGAGAGATCCTCATAGTGTTATAATAATTTGAATGAACAAGAAGAGAAACGTTAACTAGATTTCAGAAAAAAAAATGTTTTGAGTAGGTCGAGGAAATAAACATAACTTGTTAATGCAAGGAAAAATGAGAGTTAGTCACCCATGGGGCTATAGTAGTGAAATAGGTAAATCGGAATTACATATGCAAATCACACAAACAACCCTAAGTTTACAGTTTAGCTATGGAATCTAGAACCTTGTATTGTGAGATGTAATGGGGAGTCAGTTCATTACAGGGGCACTGCAGACATTTAAAAGAAATCTAGGTGATATGCTAATGCAGAGAAGGGAGGTGCTGTGAGTGAAACAGAAGGCAGCCCAGAAATCAGAAGATTCCTTGTTCTTTCTACCTCTGAGATATCTAAGACGTACCTACTTGAAAGAACAATAAACTCTTATGAGAGGTGCAGCTTGTTTTAGAAACTAGAAAGAGATCTATACTACAGTATATAGTAAAAAGTTGTGAGACACTGTTCTATTGCCATGCATGACACAAAATAGGCCTAGATAAAATGAATCTAACAAAGGAAACAAAATCAAGATGTTATTACTCTTTGTAAGTGTGTAAGTTTGGGGAGGGGCAGCACTTCTCTTCATTGCTAAGGTTGGATTACAGCAACACAATCACAGCTCTGAAGATGTTTTCACCTCAGTGTCCCAGGTTGCAGGGACGCCTGGTGCAGACCGTTACACTTTGCTAACTTTTTGTATTTCAATAGATATCACCAAATTCCTGAGGCTGGTTTTGAACTCCTGAAATCAAGTAATCTGCCTGCCTTGGCTTCCCAAAGTACTAAGACTACCAGTATGAAGGAAAGTGTCTGACCTAATTGAGGTTTTCAGGTCTAAAGAGGGACCCAGTGTGGTTGGTGCCTTCTGTACAATGCTCAAAAGCTTTATGATTACAAGTCTGCAAATATATATATACACACACACATATATAATTTATTACATATATATACATATATACATATGTATTCACATACCTATATACAATTATACATTAGATATGTATATATAAGTCTATCATATAGATATATATATTTTTTTTCTTGCAGGGCTAGAAAGGGGTACTTTCTTGTCAGTGATGAAAATGTTCATTTGATAAGAGAAATGTTTATTTGATGATGAATAATGTTGATCTTTGAGATTATTATTATATATAATCTCAGGGTAAACGTTACTCTAGAAACTAGAAAACATCATTGATGCACTAATCTAATTAGAAAAGTATAATGAGGGCACTTTAAAGCAAATACCAAAAGTCAGTGAATGAAACGACATTTTGCCTTCCCAAGGAGCTGAAACCACAAACTCAAGCCACCACACCTGAATAATTTTTTACACTTTCTGTGGAGATGGGGTTTGCCATGTTGATGAAGCTTATACACTAATTTTTATTATGTGTGATGACAACACTCTGGTCAACTTTTTAAGGAAAAACTTAGAGATGCATAAAACATTTATATAGATAAAATGGT
>NW_016803255.1:0-1159 GCF_001698545.2 Rhinopithecus bieti | reverse complement strand
TACTAGAAATACAAATTTTAAAAATATTTATAATTTTGCCTGGTACACCTTCAAAAGAAGGTAAAGAGATTTAGATGTCTGGAAAATTGACCTTTGTCAAGATAGTCATCTTACAGCAATTTTTTTTAAATTTTATAGTCCAGCAAATTAAAGCAGAAGTTGGAAGCTCATATGTAAGTAAAACTGATATTTCTTTTCAAATATGAGAAGGGAGGAGTTGTAAAAGCCTCTAAAGTTAATCTCCTTTTCGTATTTTGTTTAGAAAAGCAAATATCCTGATGCTAATTGATATACTTGCTGCAAAAGTGAAAAGCATGCTAAAGATTCAGCCTGCCTGCTACCCCATCCCAAACTTCTACATCTTTCAGTTGTTAATATCATTTCAAAAGTTTAAAAAAACAGATAACTATCACAACTAGATTATATGGGATGTTAAACCTGTAAAATATTTTACTTTCTTAGGAAGCAAGGGTGGCAAGGGAAACAATTTAACCTTTTGGCACCTGCTATGTGCCTGTTTACATCCTCATGACAACCCCTGTAGTCAGGCAGATAGTATTCCCATTTCACAGGTGTGGAACCAAGGGTCAGAAAGCAACTTGCCTAAGATCCACAAATGTTATATGGCAGAGACCAGTCTCCATGCTTTTCTACCACTTAGGGAAAACTCACAGAGGTCCATGAAGAATTACAGAAGAAACAAGAGCTCATTGAAGATCTTCAGCCAGATATAAATCAAAATGGTAGGTATCTGTGAAAACTTGGATCAGACAATAGTATATCCAAGGACTTACCCTTTTTTACTGAAGGATGCAAGGTCTATGTGTACATTTTGCACAATGTGTAGATACATATATTGTAAATAAGGACTATGATAATTTTAGTGCTGAAGTCATTAATAAATGATATATTATTAAAGCAAAAAATAATAAAATGAATTGATGGATATATGGGAGTATCAAACATTAAAAAATAAAATTAATCTGTGGAAATGTGGGTAAAAATGATTTCAAATCAGATTGATATGAACTTTAAAACATTGTGTAGAAATTCGTTATTTTTCCTGTGATTGTGCTTACTGTAAGGTATGTTTGCTACTTATACTTGATAGAAAGGAGAAAAACAGCTAAATAAAGCAGATTATTGATTTTTTTTAAGG
>NW_016803254.1:0-1165 GCF_001698545.2 Rhinopithecus bieti | reverse complement strand
AAATCAGGAGCAAAGAAGAACATTTGTTTTCGGTAATTATATTTACATTTTCCCAGAGGTTGAAGCTAATGTAATATTTTTTAAAATTAACAACTAAGGCACACACATAAAGCAAGACTTAATAGTTTTTAAAAATACAAAACCATACAATTACATGAAAACTAAATAACTCATTTCTGAATAACTTCTTGGTAAACAACTAAATTAGGCAGACATCAAAAAATTCTTTGAAATAAATGAAAATAGAGAACCAACATACCAAACTCCCAGAGCTATAGCAAAAGCAGGGTTAAGAGGGAACTTCACAGCACTAAATGCCTACATCAAGTTAAAAAGTTCTCAAATTAACAATCCAACATTGTGTGTCCACAATTGGTAGGTTATTGGTCTCACCGACTTGAAGAATGAAGCCACAGACCCTCGCGGTGAGTGTTACAGTTCTTAAAGATGGTGTGTCCAGAGTTTGTTCCTTCAGACATTCAGATGTGTCTGAAGCTTCTTCCTTCTGGTGGGTTCGTGGTCTCAATGTCAGGAGTGAAGCTGCAGACCTTGGTGGTGAGTGTTACAGCTCTTAAAGGCAGTGTGTCTGGAGTTGTTCATTCTTCCCGGTGGGTTCGTGGTCTTGTTGGCTTCAGGAGTGAAGCTGCAGACTTTTGCGGTAAGTGTTACAGCACATAAAGGCAGTGTGGACCCAAAGAGTGAGCAGCAGCAAGATTTATTGCAAAGAGCAAAAGAACAAAGCTTCCACACTGCAGAACCAGACCCCAGCCGGTTACCTCTGGCTGGCTCCTGCAGCCTGTGTTTATTTCCTTTTCTTATTTCAGAGAGCTGATTGGTCCATTTTGACAGGGTGCTGATTGGTGCATTTACAATCCTTTAGTTAGACACAGAGTACTAGACAGAAAAGTTCTTCAAGTCCCCACTAGGTTAGCTAGATACAGAGTACCAATTGGTGTATTTACAAACTTTGAGCTAGACACAGAGTACTGATTGGTGTATTTACAAACCCTAAGCTAGACACAGAGTGCTGACTGGTGCATTTACAATCCTTGAGCTGGACACCAAGTGCTAGAAGGAAAAGTTCTCCAAGTCCCCACTAGGTTAGCTAGATACAGAGTGCCAATTGGTTTATTTACAAACCTTGAGCTAGACACAGAGTGCTGAT
>NW_016803253.1:0-999 GCF_001698545.2 Rhinopithecus bieti | reverse complement strand
TTTAAAATTTAAACTGCAATTGTAGTTTAAAATTTAGTTTTAGCTGTTATAGTCTATTTTCAAATAAGTACTTTGTTACAGTCTATTTTTCAAATAAGTACTTCAGTTTTTTTACTGTTATAGTCTATTTTCAAGTAAGTACTTTGTTCATTTTCCTGTTGAACAATCTTTAGATTATGATTTTTTGCTAGTACAAATGATATTACAAATGATCAAGTAAACATTCTTGTCCATAACCTTTTAACCACATGTGCAAGAGGTAAACACTTAGAAGTAGAGCTTTTCAGCTGGAGGGTAACCCATTTTCCAAAATGCTTCTGCCACCCTGCACCCACTAGTATCATACAAGCATTACTATTGTACCACATTATAGACAGGCTTTGGTATTGGTCAACTTCTTAATTTTTGCTAAAATGATTAATATGAATTGACATATCAATATTATTTCAGCTTACATTTCCCTAATTCTAAAGGGGATCGAGCATCTTTTCACATGTCTATTGTGAATTAAGTCTTCCTTCCATGATTTAATCCCTTGTGTATTTTTCTATTATTTCTCTTTTTCTCATTTTCTTTTCTTTTCTTTTTTTTTTTTTATTATACTTTAAGTTCTGGGATACATGTGCAGAATGTGCAGGTTTGTTACACAGGTATGCATGTGCCATAGTGGTTTGCTGCACCTATCAACCCGTCATCTACATTAGGTATGTCTCCTAATGCTATCCCTCCCCTAACCCCCCACCCCCTGACATGCCCCAGTGTGTGATATTCCCCTCCCTGAGTCCATGTGTTCTCATTGTTCAACTCCCACTTATGAGTGAGAACATGCAGTGTTTGGTTTTCTGTTCCTGTGTTACTTTGCTGAGAATAATGATTTCCAGCTTCATCCATGTCTCTGCAAAGGACATGAACTCATCCTTTTCTATGGCTGCATAGTATTCCATGGCATGTATATGCCACATTTTCTTCATCCAGTCTATCATTGATGGGCATTTGCAT
>NW_016803252.1:0-1003 GCF_001698545.2 Rhinopithecus bieti | reverse complement strand
TTGCCCACTTTTTGATGGGGTTGTTTTTTTAAAAAAAATTTGTTTAAGTTCATTGTAAATTCTGGATATTAGATCTTCATCAGATGAGTAGATTGCAAAAATTTTTTCCCATTCTGTAGGTTGCCTGTTCACTCTGATGACAGTTTCTTTTGCTGTGCAGAAGCTCTTTAGTTTATTTAGATCCCATTTGTCTATTTTTCCTTTCATTGCAATTGCTTTTGATGTTTTTGCCATGAAGTATTTGCCCATGCCTATGTCCTGAATGGTATTGCCTAGGCTTTCTTCTAGGATTTTTATGGTTTTGAGTTTTACATTTAAGTCTTTAATCCATCTTGAGTTAATTTTTGTATAAGGTGTAAGGAAAGGGTCCAATTTCAGTTTTCTGCAAATGGCTAGCCAGTTTTCGCAGCACTATTTACTAATTAGGAGATCCATTCCTCATTGCTTGTTTTGTCAGGTTTGTCAAAGATCAGATGGTTGTAGATGTGTGGTGTTATTTCTGAGGTCTCTGTTGAGCTCCATGGGTCTATATGTTTGCTTTGGTACCAGCACCAAGCTGTTTTGATTACTGTAGACTTGTAGTATGGTTTGAAATCAGTAGTGTGATACCTCCAGCGTTGTTCTTTTTGCTTAGAATGGTCTTGGCTATCTGGGGTCTTCTTTGACTCCATATGAAATTCAAAATATTTTTTTCTAATTCTGTGAAGAATGTCAATGGTAGTTTGATGGGAATAGCATTGAACCTATAAATTACTTTGCCCAAAAGCTACCACTGACTTTCTTCACAGAATTGGAAAAAAAAGCTACTTTAAACTTCATATGCAACCAAAAAAGAATCCACATAGCCAAGACAATCCTGGACAAGAAGAACAAAGCTGGAGGCATCACCTCCAGCATCACACTACCTGAATTCAAACTTTACTACAAGCCTACAGTAACCAAAACAGCATGGTACTGGTACCAAAACAGATATATAGACTAATGGAACAGAATGGAGGTCTCA
>NW_016803251.1:0-222 GCF_001698545.2 Rhinopithecus bieti | reverse complement strand
CGAGGTTTCACCATGTTGCCCAGGCTGGTCTTGAACTCCTGGCCTCCCAAAGTGCTGGAATTATAGGCATGTGCCATCATGCCCATCCCACTTATAGTTTTCCATTGAAACAAAATTTATCTCTGTAGTAACCATCATTTTTGATCATAGATAATCAGAGTAAGATTATTCTTGTTTCAAAAATAAGTCTAGCTTTGTTAGGTTTTGCCTGATCATTTACGT
>NW_016803250.1:0-1003 GCF_001698545.2 Rhinopithecus bieti | reverse complement strand
TCCTTACTTCCTTCCTTCCTTCCTTCCTTCCTTCCTCCCTCCCTCCCTCCCTCCCTTCCTTCCTTCCTTTCCTTCCTTTCCTTCCTTCACGGAGTTTTGCTCTTGTTGCCCAGGCTGGAGTACAGTGGCACGATCTTGATTCACTGCAACCTCTGCTTCCCGGGTTCAAGCAATCCTCCTGCCTCTGCCTCCCCAGTAGCTGGGATTACAGGTGTATGCCATCGCACCCGGCTAATTTTTGTATTTTTAGTAGAGACGAGGTTTCACCATGGTGGCCAGGCTGGTCTCAAACCCCTGGCCTCAAGTGATCCTTTCGCCTGGGCCTCCCAAAGTGCTGGGATTACAGGTGTGAGCCACTGCGCCCGGTCTATAGAAGGTCTTTCTAAAGAGGCAACAAGTGAAGAGAGATCTAAGTGACAGAGACAGACATGGGGAAATCTGTGGGAAGAGCATTTGGGGTAGAAGGAACAGCAAGACCAAAGGCCCTGAGGCAGAAGTGAGCTTGAGGAGTGCAAAGAAGAAAAAGAAAGTTAGGTGTTCTAGGCTGAGTGTGGTGGCTCATGCTTGTAATCCCAGCACTTTGAGAGGCCAAGGTGGAAGAACTGCTTGAGCCCAGGAGTTCGAGACCAGCCTGGGCAACATGGGGAGACCCTGTCTCTACAAAAAAATACAAAAGTTAGCCAGGCATGGTGGTGCATGCCTGTTGTACCAGCTACTCATGAGGCTGAGGTGTGAGGATCGCTTGAGCCAGGGAGGTGGAGGCTGCAGTGAGCTATGATCGCACCAATGCACTCCTGCCTGGACAACAGAGCAAGACCCTGTCTCAAAAAGAAAAAAAAATAAGTAAAGAAACTTTGGTGGTCTAAGAAGAAGAAACAGGCCGGGCATGGTGGCTCAAGCCTGTAATCCCAGCCCTTTGGGAGGCTGAGACGGGCAGATCACAAGGTCAGGAGATCGTGACCATCCTGGCTAACACGGTGAAACCCGCTCTCTGCTTAAAATA
>NW_016803249.1:0-1095 GCF_001698545.2 Rhinopithecus bieti | reverse complement strand
AAGGAAGGAAGGAAGGAAGGAAGGAAGGAAGGAAGAAAAGGAGCACCAGCTCTGAGGTTGGGTTCTGTACAACATCAGAACACTTAGGTAATTAAATGAGACTCTATACTCCATGGTTTATTTGACTAAATGTTTCTTACCTTTTAACTGGTTGTTTGGCTTTCACTTTAACTCAGTGATGTGACTACTTAAACACATAATCAGCTCAGCTATTGCTGGGTGTATTATGTAGCACTTTTCAAACGTGAATGTGGATAGGATTGCTTGTAGGGATTTTGCTAAATCACAGATTCTGATTGGGGAGGTCTGGGTGGGGGCACAGATTCTGCATTTCTAACAAGCTCTGGAGTGATGCTGATGCTGCTGGTCTGGGGACAACACTTTGAGCAGCAAGCGTGTGCAGCATGACATCACTGCCTGCATTCTTCCGTGGATACAGACTAATGAAAGATATTCCCCTCATTTAATATTGGTGAAGGTATAAATTAAGTGATACTGTGTTTCATATTCCTCTTATATTTCCTAGAGCCATCTCAAAACTCTGATGGCAAATTACAAAATCATTTAAATCTGATGGTCCCCAACCCTCACTGCACATAAGCATCCCCTGGGGACCTTTTGAAAAATACAAAAGTCCAGGTCCTAACCAAAGTAGATTAAGAATCTCTGGGAGTGAGGCCAAAACATAATTTTTTCTCCTCCTCATATTATTAGAAAGCCATTTTACATTTATAGTGTGTTGATTACCCATATGCCCACTACATAGTTGAAAGAATAGCTTAATGATTATCCACACCCCCATGTACCTAGATCCATCAGCTGTTGCTATTCTGCTGTATTTAAATTATTTAAGGATATATTTTTGCTTTATCTAAGGCAGTTCTCAACTGGGGCAATTTCACCCTTCGGGGACATTTAGCAATATCTGAAGACATTTTTGTTTGCGACAACTAGGGGAAGGGGGACAGTTTGTGATGCTAATAAGAGTAGAGGACGGGGAACTTATTCAACAACCTATAATGCACAGGCCAGTCTCCCATGACAAAGAATCATCCAGTCCAAAATGTCAACAAGAATATAATATAATATAATATA
>NW_016803248.1:0-1849 GCF_001698545.2 Rhinopithecus bieti | reverse complement strand
TAGAGGGCGGCGAGGGGCCGGGCGGCGGGCGACGGGACGGGGGGCGAGGAGACCGGAGGCCGCGCAGCCTGTGAAGCAGGATGAGGAGACTAAGGAGGCTGAGCCTCCTGAGGTACCCGGAGAACTAACGCCGCCGCTGCCGCCCCGGCCCCGCCCTCCGTCGGGCCTGACGTCAGCACGTCCCGGCGGTGGCCCAGCCCCTCGCCGGCTTGCTATAAAGGCAGGCGCCGGGAGCGTCGCGGCAGTGCGGCGGCTGCGAGGGGGTGTTCTTCTTTCTTATACGCCTCGTCTCGCCGGAGCTGGGGTCCCGACCCTCGGGCGCGGGACGCGGGGGTGCTCCGAGGCTGAGAGTGGAGGCGTGACGTGACGTCCCTGGCAAGGGGCGCACAGAGTCAAACCTTACTTAGAACGGTTCCCGCCGTACAGCTACCAGCGGGCGCGACCGCGACCACGACCCACGCATGGTGCGGACCAGTAAACGGCACCGCGCGGCGAGCGAGAGACGCACAGGGACATAGCCCCCTGAGAGCTGAGCCCTTCCGGGGTAAAGCGTTCTCACGTGGATGAGACCAGGAGGCGGCGCACTCCTGGCTCGCGGCCCAGCGGTCGCAGGTGCCCCAGGGGTTGCGGGGCGCAGACGCCGCAGAGGGCGAGGCCCAGCCCAGGCCCCGCGCTGACCTGACGGACGCAGGGTCTGATACGGAGTGCGGAGGGGCCCCGGGCACGCAGTCCATGTCCCTCGAAACCAGAGGCACCCGTGGCCACGCGCTAGGCCTTTCCCTTAAGCCTGTGACTAAGGTCTCCAAGACGCCCAGCGTTGGGACGGGCGCGGTGGCCCACGCCCAAGCCAGAGGATCGCTTGCGCCCAGGAGTTCGAGACCAGCCTGGGCACCAAAGCGAGACCTCGTCTCTACAAAAAAATAAGACTAAAGAAGACACCCAGCGTTAATCGGAGTCCCAGCTACTCCGGAGGCTGAGGCCGGAGCTTGCAGTGAGCTGAGATCCTGCCACTGCACTCCAGCCTGGGAGACAGAGCGAGACTCCGTGTCAAAAAAAAAAAAAAAAAAAAAAAAAACTAAATGTACATTGTTTATATGACCCAGCCATTCCACTCCTAGTACCTAGGAGAAATTAAAGTACCTGTCCCCACACACACTTCTGTACAAATGTTCATAGCAGCTTTACTTGTAATAGCCCAAACCTGCAAGCAGCCCAAGTACTTATCAGCAGGTGGGTGAATAAACAGATGGGCACATCCACACCGTGGAGCCTAGCTCGACATTGAACAGGACTGGGCATGGAACCCGGCTCGACATTGAATAGAGGGGGCCTCGGCATGGAACCCGGCTCGACCCTGAAGAGGATTTCACTACTGACACACAACATCACAGGTGAATCTCAGAACAATCAGGTTCAGTGAAAGAAGCTGGACAAAAAAGAGTGCATACCTTATGACTCCACTTACATAAAACCCCAGAAAACACAAACACCAGGCAGGCGTGGTGACTCACAGCTATAACCCCGCACTTTGGGAGGCCGAGGCGGGCAGATCACTTGAAGTCAGGAATTTGAGACCTGCCTAGCCGACGTGGCAAAACCCCATCTCTACTGAAAATATAAAAATTAGCCAGGCATGGTGGCAGGCACCTGTAGTCCCAGCTACTCGGGAGGCTGAGGCAGGAGAATCACTTGAACCTAGGAGACAGAGATTTCAGTGAGCTGAGATGGCGCCACTGCACTCCAGCCTGGGCGACAGAGAGACTCCATTTCAAAAAATAAAAATAAAAAACATAAATAGCCGGGCGCGGTGGCTCAAGCCTGTAATTCTCCCCCTTTGGGAGGCGGAGAC
>NW_016803247.1:0-305 GCF_001698545.2 Rhinopithecus bieti | reverse complement strand
ACACACTCACACACACACACAGACACATACACACTCACACACTCACATTCACACACACACTCACACACTCACACTCACACACTCCCATTCACACACACAGACACATACACACTCACACACACACAGACACATACACACTCACACACACACACACAGACACATACTCACACACACACACAGACACATACACACTCACACACACACACACACACACATTCACACACACACTCACACACTCACACTCACACACTCCCATTCACACACACAGACACATACACACTCACACACTCACATTCACACTCACA
>NW_016803246.1:0-1098 GCF_001698545.2 Rhinopithecus bieti | reverse complement strand
TAGAAGTTTGTTGGTTAATTTCCAAGTATTTACCAAATATTTTATATTATGAATTTTCATTTCATTGTAATTGGAGAACATACATTATAATACATCAATTCTTTTTAATTTATTTAAACTTGTTTTGTAACCAAGAATGTGGTCTATTTGAAGACTGTTCCATGTGCACTTGAGAAGAATGCCTATTCTGCTTTTGTTAGATGGATTGCTCTATAGATGACTATTAATGCTATTATGTCTATATATAGACATAATAATGCTTTTATATCTATAGCATTAGTCAAGCCCTCTATTTTCTCATTGGTCTTCCATGTAGATTTTCTATCCATTATTTAAAGTGGGGTATTGAAGTATTATATATTATTGTAACTGTCCATTTCTCCTTTCAATTTTGTCCGTTTTTGTTACATGCCTTTTGGGGCTCTGTTTTTAGATTTGCAAATGTTTATTTACTGTTATATCTTCCTGATGGCGTGATCTTTTATTATTTTAACATGTCCTCTTTATCTCTAGTAATATATTTTGTTTTTTAAGTATATACTTTTTGATGTTAACATAGCCATTCCAGCTCTGTTATGGTTACTGTTTGCATGGTTTAACACTTCCATTTTTTTTGTTTTTTACTTTCAATATGCTCGTGTCTTTAAATCTACATAGTGTCTTCTGTAGATTGCATATAGTTGGATTTTGCTATCTTATCCAGACTGATAATCCATTTTTTATTAGATTGTTTAATCCATTATATTCAATGTTATCGATATAGATGGACTTATGCCATTTTACTTTTTGTATTCTAAATATCTAATCTTTTTTTCTGCCTCTGTTTCTCATTTACCTCTTATATTACTTCACTTTTGTAGTAAGTTAATAGTCTTTAGGATAGTATTGTTATGACTTTAATAATTTTATAGTATATTTTGAGTCACAGTGGTTCTAAGGCTTACAGTGTTCATCTCAATTTTTCAGAATCACTTTCAGATTTGTATTTACTTAATTTCTATAAGATATTAGAACATTATTCTTATATAACTGTACTTCTTCCCCTTTTAATGTTGAGATATGCATGAATATGAAATATTTAATATAGTAACATATTCT
>NW_016803245.1:445580-484466 GCF_001698545.2 Rhinopithecus bieti | reverse complement strand
CCTAAAGGTATATAATTGTGTTACAGTTTTCCTCTATGTGCTCTAAATATAAAGGAGACTAATTTTTTCTCTCCTTTTTTTTCTCCCAGTAGAATGGATTTTTTTGTTGGTTCAATCTTCTTATACGTAGGTGGATGGAAAGACTCATTATGGCCCATCTTTTTATTCATGGAGCATTTATTATTCATTATAGGTCTATTCTAGTGGCAAAATCCATTTATGGGAAAGAGTAATAGAATATGAGTGCTAACTTTTTGTGCATTTGTCATAATTGAAGTTAGTGGTTTTATAAATATGGGCTCCTTCCACCTTGGATGTAGAATAGCCCAGCTGCACAATAAAGGGCCTAACCATCAGGGCCTACCTCTTACAGATCAATAAAACCATGAAATCTTTTTTTATAAATGGAGTTGAGGAGTCTCCCTTGCTTCCTGTACATTCTGGAAAGTGGGATACTGTGTTTAATCCAAGCCGAGCTCTGGATTTAAATGGGTTGCACCACAGACCTGACTAGTATCTCAAGCCTCCTGTCTTTTCCAGGGGGAGTTAGGCTTTTCTAGTGAATTCAGATAAGCAAGGCATTTTCACTGAGCATTCTGTGAGAACATTCTCAAATGAGACATGGATGCTACTGATTTTGCTGATTTCTGATTACAAACGACACATTTTTAAAATCACACGCATTAGAATGAATTGCAGAATTGTTAACTTGCTTTCCCTTTTTTCTTCATCACATTTGATTCCTAAGGGGGATGTGGAGAAAAGGAACACTGTTCCCACCCACATCTTAATTAAATAAGGCCTCCACTGGGTTGAGACAAAGTGGGTTTGTATTGCTTTAAGAGAGGATCCGATTGTTTATATCCCTTGCTTGGGTGGATAATTTCCTAATTTCATTTTCCTTTGGAGTAGTGCCACTTTAAACACTTTTAAAGGTACTACAGAAGCCCTTCTGGCCTGGGTCAGAGAATTCATCTCAGGAAAGTCCATTATTTTATTTCCTTTGCATATTATTTCCCTTTGCGGTTTTGTTTTGTCTTTTTCATCCTGCGATATGAATCTGGTCCTTATCACTGAGGGTTAAGTCCTGGAAAGTGACTGTTTTTTGGCTTACATATTTTCCTGGTTTGTTTCTCACTTAGAATATAAGATGCAATCTTAATTTTTACTTCTTTTGTGTTAGGTGTTTGCTCATCCAGACTTATAACACTTTTTGTCTGAAGGTTTCTCCAACTGATTCCCAAGCCTACACTCTAACTTTTGAAACTGGTACTTATAAAGTTTCCTTTATTCCAAAGTATAAGTGTTTACTTAGTACCTATAAGACAGGGTATAAGAGGCTACCTACAAAAATACAAGATAATAATAAACATGATTGGAAAGAAGACTAGATATTAGCAAATTATTAGAAAACTCATTATGCATTATCATGATGAAAATTCTTTCTCATCTATTTTTCATTTCAGCATTTATAGAAATCTATAGTCCAATAGTATTTTACAATTTGATTTTTTAAAAAAATCCATAACGTAAATTTACCATCTTAGCCATTTTAGGTTTACAGTTCAGTAGTGTTAAGTGTATTCACATCGTTGTACAACAGACCTCCAGAACTTTTTCATCTTGCAAAATGGAGACTGTGCCCATTCAACAAACTTACCATTTCCACCCCCCACACTTACCCTCTGTAACGTTTTTAAAAAAAACCTTAGATGAATCAAATGCAAAACATTACTGACTTCAATTAAAGTTTAATCACCTGTGTTAAATAAGATAGTGACATATTGCTGGCATATGGTAGTCTTTTCTTTTTGCCGAGTGTTTCATTTCAATTCAATGCTAAAAAGTTCAAATTAGTTACTACCCCATGAGGCTTGAAAATGTTCCCTTTGGGTAATTTGGGTAATTTCTGTATGTGTAGCATTGGAAGTAAGGTGTTTTTTTTTTTTTTTTAATAAAAGTTTAAAACATATATTTCTATTACTCATTTGAATTTTACTTATAATTAAACAATATAGAAAAGATATTTGGGTATTAATAATAATGATAACTAACTCATTGAGTTTTTACTATGTGTCAGGTACTGTTTTAATTAATTATTTAATACATTTTTGTAGATAGATTCTCTCTCTGTCACCCAGGCGGGAGTGCACTGGCACAATCATAACTCACTGTAACCTCTAACTCCTGGGTACAAGCAATCCTCCTGCCTCATGCAGATAATTGTTTAATTTTTTGTCGAAATGGAGTCTCACTGTGTTGCTCAGTCTTTGATACTGTTTTAAATGGATGTAATCTTCGCAGTTACCCTATGATGCAGGTTACTATTATGATCTCACTTTTACTCATGAGTAAACTAGCAAGGCACAGCAAAGTTAGGTAACTCACCCTAAGTTCCAGGCCTTTTGCAAAGCATAGCCAGTATTTAATCCTCAGAACCCTGCCTTGAGTTTTCATTCTTAACCCCTCTACTATGCTGCCTTCTAGGTCAATAAGCATGTCAAAGTGAAAATATTGGTGGATTATTATCAAGGAATATACAAATGTATACAGGAAAAATGGAAAGTAGAGGAGAAAAAAAAACTCCTATTTCTTTGGTCTGTAATTTATGCCAAACCCTTTAAAATTTTTTTTTTTTTTTTTTTTTTTTTTTTTTTTGACGCGGAGTCTCACTATGTCGCCCAGGCTGGAGTGCAGTGGTGTGATTTCGGCTCACTGCAAGCTCCGCCTCCCGAATTCACGCCATTCTCCTACCTCAGCCTCCTGAGGAGCTGGGACTATAGGCGCCTGCCACCATGCCCGGCTATTTTTATTTTTTTATTTTTATTAGAGATGGGTTTCACCATGTTAGCCAGGATGGTCTCGATCTCCTGACCTCACGATACCACCCGCCTCAGCCTCCCAAAGTGCTGGGATTACAGGCGTGAGCCACTGCGCCCGGCCTACAAGATATTTTAATCATCCTAATGTCTATTCATGCTAGGTTTTAGTGCATGTATTTTCACATGTGGAAACAAAGGCTCAGAGAAGTTGGGGAGTTTGCCTGTGATCATCTACTAATAACTTGCAGGGTCTGGATTTGAACACAAAGGTATATTCTTAAGAGGACTGGAATATATCCTATATAAAAGTATTCTATTATATAGAAGTCGATAATGTAATATAACATCATGAACTTCTACATAAATATTGTATAGGAATAATATTTATGTTATACCTTTCTGTAAATATTATGCAAGAATGCTTCTACACATAACATATTCTAGACCACTTAAGAATTACATATATTATATATACGTCTATATAGTATATAGCAGTCTATTCTTTTTAAATTAAATTTTATTATTATTTTTTTTTTAGAGTGATGGGGGGGTCTCGCTATTTTGCCCAGGGTGGTCTCAAACTCCAGGCTCAAGTGATCCTCCTGTCTTGGCCTCTGAAAACTTTGGGATTACAGGTGTGAGCTGCCAAACCCATCCCAGTCTATTCTAATCTATTGTATAAAATATATAGTATATATTAAGAGGAATATATTCTTCCTTCTACACTTTTAGCCTTTCAAACTTCAAGAAGGATGAGAACCTGATATTACCCTAGTAATCAGAATATTTGAAACACAGAGTGGCAAGGGGGGATTATTGAAAGAGAGGGTAATGTCTAAGAACAAACTTAGCTTTGCTGTCAATCCTTAAGTGTTACAGTTTCAGCTACAGTGAAAAGTTACATTTCCCTAAACCCAATTTTTGTGTTTATCTTAGAAAATGAAAACTTTAGTTGAAATTACCCATTTTCCTATCACTGCAGGGTTGGGCAGGAATCAGGTATAGTTTATCTCTCCTGCTTTAGTTTAGGCCTGGACCAGTTTTGCCAAAGGAATATTGTTCTTTACAAATACTGTGCTCTCTGTTGTGTAGGCAAGATGGTAGGTAGTGGAGAGAATGTGAAGAATGCTCCAGAAAATAAACTTTTTAATCATCTTAAGAAACCTGGTCTGATTGGATATGTATAATGAAAGTAATAAACATGAATTTGGGGAAATTCCTACTCAGATCTTCTTATAACTTACACTGGTTATCCCCACCTACCTGAGTTGGTGATGTTTTAATATGTATTGTTCATGGCTCAACTCAATAAAAAATAGGCTTTTAAAGTTTATACATTTTTACACCGCTAGGCGCGGTGGCTCGTGTCTGTAATTCCAGCACTTTGGGAGGCCAAGGCAGGCGGATCACAAGGTCAGGAGTTCGAGACCAGCCTGACCAACATGGTGAAACCCCATCTCTACTAAAAATACAAAATTAGCTGGGCATGGTGGTGGGCGCCTGTAATCCCAGCTACTCAGGAGGCTGAGACAGGAGAATCACTTGAACCCGGGAGGCGGAGGATGCAGTGAGCTGAGATCATGCCACGGCACTCAGGCCTAGGTGACAGAGGGAGACTCCATCTCAAAAAAAAAAAAGATTACACATTTTTTTTCATGATAAGAAGAATTTCAGCCACCTTTTTCCCAGGGCAATAGAATTAGATCTTTAAATGAGTTGGGACCAGTGCAGTGACTCATGCCTGTAATCCTAGCACTTTGGGAGGCCAAGGCAGATGGATCACTTGAGCTCACAACCAGCCTGGGCAAGATGACAAAACCCTATCTCTTAAAAAAAAAATACAAAAATTAGCTGGGCATGTAGTGCGTGCCTGTAGTCCCAGCTACTCGAGAGGCTAAGGTGAGAGGAAGGCTTGAGCCCGGGAGGCAGAGGCTGCAGCAGTGAGCCGAGATCCCGCAATTGCACTCCAACCTGGGTGATAGAGCAGACCTTGTCTCAAAAAAAAAAAAGAAAAGAAAAGAAAAAAAAAACTAAATGAATGGGAATGTCTTCATTTAGGATACTTTAGTGTCACTAAGATTTCTTTTATATCTAATCTTGCTTGCTGTTGACTGCTGAAAAGAGATGTTATCCCATCTTGATCAAAGGTGTTGAATCCCTGAAATGTGTAGATTGACAGCAGATCATGGAGAAGGGTGTTAGAAGTTCAGGCTCTCTGGAATTTCTCTTCCAATGGCTGTTGTTTCTAATCTCTTAGTTTGAAAAGCTTCATTACTACTTAGAGCTGAGATTCGCTTTATTTATTTATTTATTTATTTTTGAGACGGCGTCTCGCTCTGTCCCCAGGCTGGAATGCAGTGGCACAGTCTCAGCTCACTGCAACCTCTGCCTCCCGGGTTCAAGCAATTCTCCTGCCTCAGCCTCTGGAGTAGCTGGGACTACAGGCGTGCACCACCATGCCCATCTAATTTTTGTATCTTTAGTAGAGACAGGGTTTCACCATGTTTGCCAGGATGGTCTCGACCTCCTGACCTCATGATCCACCCGCCTCAGCCTCCCAAAGTGCTGGGATTATAGGTGTGAGCCACCGCGAGACTCACTTTAAAATCAGTTCTCTAGCCTGTTCTTTTTGGTATGGGGTTAGAATGTAATTTCTCTAGGGATGATTATCATTATTCGTATTTCAAACATTGGTCCCTTCTGTGATGTCACTGTGTCTTAGGTTTACCATCTTTTACTGTAAAGAAACAGGAAATGGAAACACGCAAGCTTTTCTTTGAACTAGATGAATTGAAAAACACCTGTCTTAGGCATTTGTGTTTCTCATGAGTTTGCGAGAGCCCGAGTGAAGAGGAAGGACAGGCGGTGTTACACGTAGCACTCAAATCCTGGTTTCTAATTACTCTCCTGAGATTGCTTGTACTTCCTGGCCCTTCTGGGATTGAGGACTTACTCATTGTTTGAATCCTGGACCTTTATCCCTTAGGAATAAGAACCATAGGTCCCCATGGGCTGAGCTCCCATGGCCACTCCCAGCTTGCCTCCTCTGGAAACAACGGTGATTTTGGCTTCTGCTGTTTGCACAGGTCAAACACAATCACCACTTCCCTCTCCCACCTCAGTCTTATCTGTGACCTCAACTACCTGAAATTTATAAACTATTACATACTTTTGTTTCGGGAAATGGGTCCTGATCCAGACCCCAAGACAGGGTTCTTGGATCTTGCACAAGAAAGAATTCAGGGGGAGTCCATAAAGCAAAGTGAAAGCAAGTTTATTAAGAAAGTAAAGGAATAAGAGAATGGCTACTCCATAGACAGAGCAGCCCTGAGGGCTGCTGGTTGCCGTTTTTATGGTTATGTCATGATTACATGCGAAACAAGGGGTGGATTGCTCATGCCTCTCCTTTTTAGACCATATAGGGTAATTTCCTAGCATTGCCATGGCATTTGCAAACTGTCATAGTGCTGGTGGGAGTGTAGCAGTGAGGACGAACAGAGGTCACTCTTGTGGCTATCTTGGTTTTGGTGGATTTTAGCCAGCTTCTTTATTGCAACCTGTTTTATCATCAAGGTCTTTATGACCTGTATCTTGTGCTGACCTCCTATTTGATCCTGTGATTTGGAATGCCCTAACCATCTGGGAATGCTGCCCAGTAGGTCTTAGCCTCATTTTACCCAGCCTCTATTCAAGATGGAGTTGCTGTGGTTCACACACTTCTGATACTTTTACAAAAACAAAACAACCATTACAAAATATCCTACGTTTTATGTAAAAAACAAAAAAGGAAAAAATAAAATGAATATTTGTTCAAGCATGTCTGGAAGGATACAGGAGACACTAATCACAGTGGCGAATTGCTTGTGGAATAAGGCTGAGGTTCAAGTCTAATAGTTGGGAGGCAGGGCAAGAGTGAGAATTTGCACTGTATCCTTTTATAATTTGAACTCTGTGAGAATGTGCTACCATGTAAAAAATACCCATTTAAAATTAACTTTAAAAAGTTGTTCTGCTGTCTGCTTTCTTAAGAAAAATCAGAAAGCAGCGTACCTCTGATGGGAAAGTTGGAATCTTTGGAATTATCAACTCAGATTGGAGAATACAAAGCAGTAGTCTTTTGGTTAGACACACCTGGGTTCAACCAGGTTCTTACTGTGTGACTGGAAAATGTATTTAGCCTCTCTAAGTCTCAATACCCTTATCTGAGGAGGAAAATAAAAATAACTGCTTAGCCCAGCACAGTGGCTCAAGCCTGTAATCCCAGCACTTTGGGAGGCTGAGGCAGGCGGATCACTTGAGGTCAGGAGTTCGAGACCAGCCTGGCCAACATGGCAAAACCCATCTCTACTAAAAATACAAAAATTAGCCAGGCATGGTGGCACATGCCTGTATTCCCAGCTACTCAGGAGGCTGAGGCAGGAGAATGAGTCAGGAGTTTGAGACCATCCGAGCCAACATGGCAAAAACCCCATCTTTACTAAAAATACAAAACTTAGCCAGGCATGGTGGTACACGCCTGTAATCCCAGCTACTCAGGAGGCTGAGGCAGGAGAATGAGTCAGGAGTTCGAGACCAGCCTGGCCAACATGGCGAAACACCATCTCTACTAAAAATACAAAAATTAGCCAGGCATGGTGGCACACGCCTGTAATCCCAGCTACTCAGGAGGCTGAGGCAGGAGAATCACTTGAACCTGGGAGGCAGAGGTTACAATGAGCCAAGATGGCCCCACTGCACTCCAGCTTAGGTGACAAAGCGAGACTCCATCTGAAAAAAAAAAAAACTGAATAATAATAATAATAACAATTGCTTAGCTTATCTTTTAGGGATGGGGTAGAAAATAAAAGGAAAATGTTCTCCAAGCACATAAGAAATAGATGATTACTATCAGATTTCTGGGCGAAGTTGTGACAGTAATTTCCCAAGAGGAGGAAGGAACACAGGTCTCTTCATCTTCCTCTTTCTTAAGTCCTGACCAAGTTTCAAACTCCTGAGTGGGTAAAAGTGGGGCTATATTAGTTCTCCTTTCATTTTTCTGTCCTCAAAAACCTAGAGAATCTGTGGTGAGTAGTGGAAGAAAATTCAATTTAAAAACATTTATTTGAGGCTGGGCGTGGTGGCTCATGCCTGTAATCCAAGTACTTTGGGAGGCTGAGGCAGGTGGATCACCTGAGGTCAGGAGTTCGAGACCAGCCTGGCGTACATGGTGAAACCCCGTCTCTACCAAAAATACAAAAAAAAAAATTAGCTGGGCGTGGTGGTGGGTGCCTGTAATCCCAGCTACTTGGGAGGCTGAAGCAGGAGAATTGCTTAAACCTGGGAGATGGAGATTGCAGTGAGCCGAGATCACACCACCACTGCACTCCAGCCTAGGCAAAGAGTGAAACTCCGTCTCAAAAAAAAAAAAATTTATTTGATACCTTTTTGATTAGTCAGGGCTCTTCACTGCTGATGAATCATAATACGCTTAATCAAATAGAGAACTTACTGGCTCATGTAACTGAAAAATCCAGGGGCAGACAACCTTCAGGCATGGTTGGATCCAGGTGCTTACAAGCTATCTCATTAGGAACCTGTCTCACTTCCTCTTTTGAGTCTGTATTTCCTCTCTATTGGCTTTTGTTGTTGTTGTTGTTAACTTCAACTCTTCTCTTGTGGAGGCAAGGTGGCCGCTAGCCACTCTTGCTCTTATTTATCTGGTTTTAACAGCTCCAGAAGAAAGAGAAAGCCTTGCTTTCCTATTGTTCCAGCACATTTTTTGGGCCTGGATCTTATTTCTGCAACTCAAGCATGTGTCCCTCTCTGACCCAGTCACCAGTGCCAGGGAGATACCGGGCTCTGATTGGATAAGCCCAGGAACCCAAGAGCCTAGTGCCCAGGGATGAGGTTAACCTTATACAAATGACACGGACTAAGAGAGGGGGAATGTGGTTTCCCAAAGGAAAAATGTCAAGAGGGTCATTTCTAAAAGTAGAAAAGGATGCTAGACATGCCTTCCCTCCTTCCCCCTCAAAAAGACACTTAGGTCCCCAATGTCTACTCTGTGTGATATATTACTTTCGGCATTATGGGAATGAAATGATAAGCACAACATCCCTCAGAAGGCTTAGACCAGAATCATGTGAATATGCAGTCGCATACACATGAATTTAGTAATGAACAACTTAGTAAGTGCTATAACAGAAATAATAGTTAATAGCTAATATGTATTGAATGCTTTCTAGATCCTAGGTACTGGTCTAAGTATTTTACTTGGTTTAACCTGTTTAGTCTCCAAAAGAACCAGAAAAGTAGTTACTATCTCTCCATTTTGCAAATGAGGAAGTTGAGGCACAGAGAAGTTAGTTAAAAGTGCTTTTGGAACACAAAGTTCTAGCCCATCAGGATAGTGAGATCTCCATGCATCTCTACTGTGTGAAGAGGACTTAAAATTTTAGGGTAGATTTCACTGGAGAGTGATAGGGAAACAGTCTAAATTCTAGGAAGAAGGAACAATACGTGAAGGAATGGAGCTGAAGAACTGCAAGAGATGTTTAGGAAATGGCAAGAAGTTTGACTTTAATGCTAGGCTTCCAAAAAAGAGATGGAAGGAAAGTGACGGGAAAAATCTTTCGCTGGGACCGGTTATAAAGCTTGGCTGCTGTTCCAAGTCCAACTTGTTCCACAGACTGTAGAATTCTTTAGTAGGGGAGTGGTTGGAGCAGATAAACAAAAAAATCGCCAGACCCCTGAGTGTTTTTAGGTGGGGATGTTGGCTTTGTATCTCTGGCGTACATTCTTGGGATGTTTTGGAAGGTTTTTGCAAATGTCCTGTTGGGTGGCACTGAGATGGTTGTTTCTTTAAATGACTTAGCTCTGCCTTAGTGAAGATCTTTTTAAAAGCAGACCGTTTTCTGACATTCTGTTTTCTGCAACTGCTGTTGAAGAGGGGCAAAGCCGAGCCAGGCTCTTGTAGAACACTTTCAACACGAGACAAGTGGTTTTGTGTGTTTCTGTCACAGTTTTACAGTGAGGCCATTCAGTACTCAGAACTGAGAAGATAACATGGCACGCTTATTTAATAGTGTTCTATTTGCTCTTCTATTTTGCCCAGTCATTAAATGGTGTTAGAATTGAGAATTAGGACTCTCTTTCCTCACCAAAGAAAAACACAAGTGACTTGTTGACTACAAGATTTACTCTCACAGATATTTCCAGAGTAATATGAAATCCCGGCCAAGTATCTGCAGAAAAAAGCCAGCGACATACGCTCCAACCTCTTTTCCTGAGTGCAGCTCCACAGCTACCTCTCCATGCCCAGAAGGACATCATAAATTATTTCTAATTTATGAAGAGCCCAGTCGTGTACTTCACCCTGCTAGTTGCTGGTGTTTGTCATCTACACACTGTGAGCTCCCTTCCTCAGTGCATACAGAGACTTTTTCAGATCATCCATAGGACAGAACGTTGAGAATTTTTTCCCTAGGACTGGCCCAGCCAAGAATTAAGGAGGGAGAAGACAGAAGATTCTTGTCCCTCAGGGTTTTGCCACAAGCCTTTCTCCCAAATCGAGGACTGGGAAGGGGCAGAAACAATACCGTTGTCATGATTAGCTTATTTTCTTTTATTTTATTCAACAAATACACATATTTTTACAAAGCCAACAGCCTGTAAGTAAACGCTGGGGACACAGCAGTAAGCAAAACAGAATTTTGGTTCTCAACGAGATGATACTTCCATATGTTAAGAGGTGATGATGGGTTTTGCCCGAAAAGAAGAGATAAAGCTGGGAAGGGGAATAACCATTCTATAACAGAAGTTCAGGGAAGGGACTTCTACTAAGGTGACCTTTGAGCAGAGACTTGTGGGACAAGATGGAGTGAGTCTAGCAGGTGTCTGGGGAGATGGCCTCCTGGGAAGGACAGAGGCCACCATGCAGGGGCCACGCCTCAGGGGAGAAGCAGCGGGGCCCCAAGGAATTGAAGCCGAAAGCCAGAAGGGAGTGTTTAGGAGCCAGGCACATGATAGGAGGGACAGCCTAAGGTGCTGCGGTGAGTTCAGAGATTATTGGAAGTGAGATGGGCAGCCTTGGGAAGTTTTGGGAAGATTAGCAGAGTATAAGCATGAAGTCAGAAAAATGCAGGGCAGTGCTTCCTTCACTTCCCAGAGAGAATTAGAGTGTGCACTGTTGTTATCAGAATTGAACTGTCAAAACGTCAATTAGCCCAATGCAGAGTGATGCAGAAATCATGGCTTTGTTTGATCTTGGTATAAAAAAGCTCTTATGCTTTTCCAACTGGGATAAAAGTGACAGGCCATGGGCCATTTATTTACTCGACTGGTGGTAATACTTTTCATGGAGACACCTTAGCTACTGTATTCAGCTACATTCAGCGACCCGTGCCCCACTAGCGTCTTCTCTGGTAGTATCTTGGTTATGCTGTAGCTGTGGTGCATAGATCGGTGCATAGATTTCTGTGCATAGACTGGTGTGAGCTTCAAAGTCAAAGAGCAGCTGGTGGGATACTTGGGATCAGATTCGAGCAGGCTGCAGTAACAGCAGGCTCTCAGTGATGACCTGGAGCCGACGGATGCCGTTTTCTGCTCACAAACAACTGACTCTAGTCCACAGCTACAGAGAGCTTGGGTTAGACTGATCTGCAGAAGTTACAGGGCGTGCGATTTGACTCATTCTCTGGATTACCTTCCTCAAAATGAGGGTGATTGACACTGAAGTGGGCTATGCCTTAAAGTGAGCATCTTCCCTCTGAATGATTTTAAGCAGGTGAGCACATCTCAGGAGTATTCTGAGATAGCCCCTACTTTGTGCAGTGTGTTGGACTAGAATGACCTCTCAGATTCATTGCAATGCAAACTCCCTCTGAGCCCATGGAAAAGTGTCCAGTGAATGTGCTCTGCAAACATGCAGGCACTATATAAACAAGAGGCAAATATTTTAAAAGGTGAAGAATGAGATACTTGTACTGCTGTGAGAGCGGTGGTTGGAATGTTGTGCCCCAGCAACATACTTTCCGTGCTCAGTCGCCTGCAGTTTGTTCTCATTGGCCCTGTACACAGGTATCTGCATTGTGTGTTAAACATGCTCTCAGCCAAAGACCAAACAAATAGCCAACGGCATTTTCCTATCAGAGCCTGTTTATAGGAATTAGAGCAAAAGAACAAAGCTGTTGGTTTTGATTCTTGGCAGGAAGCCAAGGCTGCTGCTTCAAAGCTCCAGGGTTTACAAGGAAGAAAAGGGGAATTTTAGTTTACAAGGAAGAAAGGGGAATTTTAGCTTAGACTAAATTAGAATTTAAGCAAAAGAAAACTCAAAACTAAAACTAAAGAAACCTCCGGGATCCATAATGGAAAGGCAGAATAAGAAACACGGTATGTTCCAGGCTATCAGATGATTTTTTAGTGCAAGAATGAACGTTTTTGAAAGGTGCCCAAAGCAGAGATTACAGACAACCTCAATTAATGATACAGGATCACACAGCATTTGAGCTTTATGAATTGTCCTTAGCGATCCTTGAATTTTGTCCCTTATTTTACAGATAATGGATTAGAGGCCCAGGAACTCAAAGTGACTGCCCAGGGTCACTCAACTAGTTGTAGGAATTCAAGGACTAGAATCCAGGACTCCTGGTAGCCATTTGGTGTTTTGGGTAATTTTAAAGAAGCAGCAAACAAGTAAAAGTTTTGTTTCTTATGAGCAAAGGGCCGATTAGGAAGACAGCCACAATGATTGAATTCTGAATTGGCTGTCCATTTGATTTGCGAGAATGTGGCCTGATCCCTAGGCCAGAGGCACTTGCTCTTGAAGTTGCTACCTTCATCCTTAAGTTTAGGGCAGAACAGCCGTGAATCTCTGGGCCTGTCCCCAGGAATGGAGTCCAAGACAACTGTTGGAGGAGGTCTACAGAATCCTGCCACTCCTCAGAGCCGAGTCAAGCATGAATGGGTTTTACAATCCCTGGGAGGCTACAGTGGTCAACGTCCTTCTAAAGCACCTGCAAAATCCCAGCAGTGTCCCACCTGTCATTGTGGGTGTTCTTTGGCTTCCTGCATTGATAAGAGTTCTCTCCTTTTGGACCAGAGGCTGAACAAATTGAAAGTGTATTTAAATAACAGCACTCTTTTTACATAATAGAACTCCCAGTTAAAAACAACAAAAAACAAACAAACAAAAAAACTCTTTGCCTGGTTAACTTTTTTCACTAAAATCACTAACCTTTAAGTGAGCTGTTGTTACTTGCTTCTGGAAGGCACGGGAAGAATGGAGTGAGTGAGGAATCTAAAGAAAGGGCGGGAAGCCTTCTGTGTATGTCTCCTTTTAAACCCATAAGCTGTTCATTGTCCTTCTTTTGACCATATATTCATTCATTCACTCATTTTCCTGTTTGTTTCTGTTCTGATTCTATCCAAAAAAAGTTTGACAAAACTTACAGTAAAGAGCTTATATATTGTACATAAAATATAAAGTCAGGTTTTAGAGAAGGAGGAAACAGATTCCATCCATGAATTGTCATATGAAGTCTGTGTCAGATATCCAGTTTTACTCTGATCTTTCTAGCAACCAGGATTTAAAAAGGAATACACAATTTCTAGTTATCAGAAAGGAAAAAAAATCCAGGTTCTTCGAGAAACTAAGTGTCGCTATTCTGTGGTGCATGCAATTAGCAAACACTTATGGAAGACTTTCATGTACTTACTACAAAGCTGGCTGCCCAGGGCACATCCTCCCACCCTGTCTCCTATCAGTGTCCTTGCTTGAGGCCCTGGAACCTCTGAGCAAACATGTTCTTAGTGTTATCACAAATGTCTTCTTAGTGTTATCACTTGCTCCCTTTGGATGTGTCAGAGCCTGGTTTGGGGTAATGGCTTTAGTTTAGTTGAAATGATGTTGTCTAGAGTAGTTCCAGGATTTGCAGATTATAAGGCCAGGAGCAGGAATCGGGGAGCGTCAGAAATCTCATGCTACTGTAGCTGCCTGTTCTCTAACAGTGTAGCTTTCCTGCTCTTCAAAGTGCTCTAGACTCCTTATCTGGCCCTTCGCTGCTGTGTCGAAGTACATTTTTGAACAGAGGGTTTGGAGGAAATAGAGTTCTGCAGAACACACTTTGGGAAATGTTCACTCAGGATTAGTAGATGACATGACCACGTGTTAATTTTACGCACCTTCTTGGCCCCTGAAAGTGAGGAATGGACTTTGCAGTTGCATGGACATGTAGAGCACAGGATTTAATACTATACACACTCAAGGAGAACACTGCTAAGCTCCCAAGCCCCAGTTCGAAGTGCTACCAGGAATTTACATTTCTTCCAGAAGAAGAAAGAATCAATATTAAGATCCCCATGACTTTACATGTCTGTGAAAACTGATTATTATTGTTATTATTTTTTTTTCTGAGATGGAGTTTCGCTCTTGTCGCCCAGGCTAGAGTGCAATGGCGGAATCTTGGCTCACCGCAGCCTCTGCCTCCTGGGTTCAAATGGTTTTCCTGCCTCAGCCTCCTGAATAGCTGGGGTTACAGGTGCCCACCCCTATGCCCAGCTAATATTTGTATTTTTTGGAGATGGGGTTTTGCCATGTTGGCCAGGCTGGTCTCGAACTCCTGACCTCAGGTGATCCACCCACCTCAGCCCCCCAAAGTGCTAGGATTACAGGCATGAGCCACTGTTCCTGGCTGAAAGCTGATTATTCTTAATTGCCTTCTCCATCCTCCTAAGACCTGGGGATTGTCAGGTAATATACCAGAACTCTCCAGAATTAGTGAGAATGCAGGAGAAAGAGTTATAGAAATATGATGTGTTGGGCTTTTGTAATAGATGGAGTGAGAGAGAAAACACTAGAAAATAATTCATTTTCCTGGAATACAAATGGGTTACCCAGAATATTTACTGAATGTTTATGGTTTTTTTTTAATGTAAGCATACATATCTTCTACATACACTGCATATCCATAGAATCGTATGTTTTAGAATGCGACATTTCTAGCTTCAACGTTAGAAGCAGCCTTTATGCTCTCTAGCTGGCATGGAATAATATGTCTGGAAGCCAGGCCAAAGGTGGCCATTTGAAAGACCAGGGATGGCAGCTGGACTTCAGATCATGAGCTGCAGCCATTTGCTCTTGTCATAGCTGTGTTGATTCAACTCTGATCATGTGTTTTGTTAAGCAACTAAGAAAACGAGTTTGAGCCCTCATGTGAGCAGAATAAATTGTGCTCAATTCTACTTGGAATGTTTTCATAATTATCTTAAGGAATGACTTGATTCTTACTTGTGCTTGTTCTTTTGAAAGTATTAGAAAGGAAGATATCCACACGACAAAGTAGAGAGGAGCTGATAAGAAGGGGAGTTCTTAAGGAATTGCCTGATCAAGGTGAGGAAATTAATCATACATTTTAAATATTTTGGTCCTTCATTCTTTGGTCTTTCTTTTGTTTTCTTTTGAAATTTAAAATGATCATGGTCTTTGTAAGGTAAAGCAGTGATTATTGCATTCCAAGAGCCTTGCTCCCATTGGTGATGCCTTTGTGAGCTGCAGAGAATCTGAAGTATTACAAAATTCTAGTGACTTTCCTGGTGAATCCGTCACCATATGTCATTCTAAACCTAAAACTCTGCAAAGGTACATCCGAGGCCGATACAGATGAGATACAAGTGCTTATGGCTCCTTCTCTTCTCTATTCTTGAGCTTCAGTCTTTCTATTCACATGAAACTCATGTGTTTGAGTAAATGCAAAGTTTTAGCTTGGTTCATGCTATTTTGTTTCTTAAGACTACCAATAAAGCAGAAGAGAGAAGGCACACATACCTCTTGTCCTTTGCACTCTATAATAACACTGAAATGTACAATCAATAAAGCATGAACAGGCAAACTAAACTAACCTGCTTTCTGCCTTCTCTCAAGTAATTTTGCAGTATTGTTCTCTTTTCATTTCTCTGAATCTTTCCCTAGCAATGATTATTTCTAATTTTTTCCCCTATCTCTGATCTTCGCTTTTTTTCTCTATCCTCCCAAGGAGGAACTTTGTTCAGAAAAGACAAAGATCAGATAGAAACTGGTACTGACCCTCAAAAGAAGACACTAACATTGGTTATTTCTCCAAATAAATAATATCTAATCATTTTCATCGCTTCCACTATTAAATTTAAAATTAAAGGACATTTTGTTGCAACATTGTTGATTTATCTCATGCCTCCCTTCACCTCACATTTACTATAATAATAAAGTGTTATTATTGTACTTTTATGGGAACAAATAAAATGCTATTAATTTAGAATTGAAATTGAAATTGAAATAATAATACAGCTGTTTTCCTGATGTATGTTCCTTGCAAAGGACTTAACATTTTCGGCATTCACTATTTGTAAATCAAAATGACATGCTTTTCCAGCATCTGAATCATTCCAGAGTGGAGCTGGAAAATGCTTTCCTGTTTTCTCCCGATTCAAAGAAAATAGGGAACTCTGGAGTGAATAGTAGCATTTTCTTAAGCCCTCGCTATTTTAGGTATTTTACTTCAATTTCTGACCTGTCAAACTTTTCTTACTCTACTTTATGAATGAATTTTATGTTTTCCCTGTTTTCTATTATTTTGAAGCTACTTATTTCCTGTTTGAGACTTTTAAGAGTTAAAATGCATATTTCTAACTTTTGAAACTTAAAGGTAGACTTGCAATATCAAAATTAAGCCCCTGTCCAATGTCTCTGAAGGCAATAGAGAAATAATACACCCATTGAAAGCTTAACACTGGGCCATCAGCTTTATGGGATGGGCCAATGCACTTATTAGGCATCATTTATTTAGAAATATTTTAAAGAAAGTACAAAATGGAAAATTTTATGATTGAAACTGTTCATGGGTTTAAAGGTGANGCAGCCTTTATGCTCTCTAGCTGGCATGGAATAATATGTCTGGAAGCCAGGCCAAAGGTGGCCATTTGAAAGACCAGGGATGGCAGCTGGACTTCAGATCATGAGCTGCAGCCATTTGCTCTTGTCATAGCTGTGTTGATTCAACTCTGATCATGTGTTTTGTTAAGCAACTAAGAAAACGAGTTTGAGCCCTCATGTGAGCAGAATAAATTGTGCTCAATTCTACTTGGAATGTTTTTCATAATTATCTTAAGGAATGACTTGATTCTTACTTGTGCTTGTTCTTTTTGAAAGTATTAGAAAGGAAGATATCCACACGACAAAGTAGAGAGGAGCTGATAAGAAGGGGAGTTCTTAAGGAATTGCCTGATCAAGGTGAGGAAATTAATCATACATTTTAAATATTTTGGTCCTTCATTCTTTGGTCTTTCTTTTGTTTTCTTTTGAAATTTAAAATGATCATGGTCTTTGTAAGGTAAAGCAGTGATTATTGCATTCCAAGAGCCTTGCTCCCATTGGTGATGCCTTTGTGAGCTGCAGAGAATCTGAAGTATTACAAAATTCTAGTGACTTTCCTGGTGAATCCGTCACCATATGTCATTCTAAACCTAAAACTCTGCAAAGGTACATCCGAGGCCGATACAGATGAGATACAAGTGCTTATGGCTCCTTCTCTTCTCTATTCTTGAGCTTCAGTCTTTCTATTCACATGAAACTCATGTGTTTGAGTAAATGCAAAGTTTTAGCTTGGTTCATGCTATTTTGTTTCTTAAGACTACCAATAAAGCAGAAGAGAGAAGGCACACATACCTCTTGTCCTTTGCACTCTATAATAACACTGAAATGTACAATCAATAAAGCATGAACAGGCAAACTAAACTAACCTGCTTTCTGCCTTCTCTCAAGTAATTTTGCAGTATTGTTCTCTTTTCATTTCTCTGAATCTTTCCCTAGCAATGATTATTTCTAATTTTTTCCCCTATCTCTGATCTTCGCTTTTTTTCTCTATCCTCCCAAGGAGGAACTTTGTTCAGAAAAGACAAAGATCAGATAGAAACTGGTACTGACCCTCAAAAGAAGACACTAACATTGGTTATTTCTCCAAATAAATAATATCTAATCATTTTCATCGCTTCCACTATTAAATTTAAAATTAAAGGACATTTTGTTGCAACATTGTTGATTTATCTCATGCCTCCCTTCACCTCACATTTACTATAATAATAAAGTGTTATTATTGTACTTTTATGGGAACAAATAAAATGCTATTAATTTAGAATTGAAATTGAAATTGAAATAATAATACAGCTGTTTTCCTGATGTATGTTCCTTGCAAAGGACTTAACATTTTTCGGCATTCACTATTTGTAAATCAAAATGACATGCTTTTTCCAGCATCTGAATCATTCCAGAGTGGAGCTGGAAAATGCTTTCCTGTTTTTCTCCCGATTCAAAGAAAATAGGGAACTCTGGAGTGAATAGTAGCATTTTCTTAAGCCCTCGCTATTTTAGGTATTTTACTTCAATTTCTGACCTGTCAAACTTTTCTTACTCTACTTTATGAATGAATTTTATGTTTTCCCTGTTTTTCTATTATTTTGAAGCTACTTATTTCCTGTTTGAGACTTTTAAGAGTTAAAAATGCATATTTCTAACTTTTGAAACTTAAAGGTAGACTTGCAATATCAAAATTAAGCCCCTGTCCAATGTCTCTGAAGGCAATAGAGAAATAATACACCCATTGAAAGCTTAACACTGGGCCATCAGCTTTATGGGATGGGCCAATGCACTTATTAGGCATCATTTATTTAGAAATATTTTAAAGAAAGTACAAAATGGAAAATTTTATGATTGAAACTGTTCATGGGTTTAAAGGTGAAGATTCAAAGCCTGTCTTTTTTTCCTAATTAAAATTTGTAGGTAGAAAAAGAATTTGCTCTTTCTAAAAACCAGGTAGCAAGAGTCAGTTTAAAGAAATGATTTTTATTCTGCCTAATCTGTGAAACTATTTGCCTCATAGATTATAATTTCTTGGGCCGACATATACTTCTCAGAAATCTGACTCTCTGATCTTGTTATTTAACTTTTGCAGTGGAAACTAAGTTTTAAAATATAAAAGAACAAAACTTTTTTTTAACCTAACATAATACAATAATAGGCTTAATGTTTGAGAAGTCATAAACTACTAGATTTCACTTGCCAGCTTTTGCATCGTCCCTATCTAGAACTGTAGAAATTATCTAATGGTTGAAGGTTCCTGAGGATGTCAGTGGTAAATGGAGACATTCCCCTTTTCAGCTGAGGGCTGGAGAAAATAGTTTTCTGTAATTTTCCCAAAAGCAATTATCTGGAGAATTTCAGTCTGAGAGACTAGAAGCTGCTGTTCTTGGTAACAACCTTCTTTCTGCTGCCAGTGAAGATTCGTTCTTTGCCTTGATCTTCTTGACCTTGCCTCTGATCTTGACAGTGCCTGTCCATCAAGCCCTTTATTCAGTCAGCCAGATAGACTTTAAAAATCCCTCTAGCTACCCTGAGTTTGACCCCATCCCATCATGTCCCATACTCTCCCAGTTATTATTTTTCCTTTTAGGTTCTCTTTTTTACATACAGACATACCTTCAACCTAAAAGTTCAGTGATTCGTCTTCTCTCCAGGGAAGTCTATGATCTAGTACAAGTTTGCTGCTTACCTCTGCTTTTTTCCCTCCATCTTTTCCCTTAGCTTTTGACATGAGGGTGTGGAAGTGGTTTTGCCTGTGTACCATCCTTTCCTTTTCTCCCACTGTGGACTTTTATCACTTGCCTTTTGGTCATACATGATTTTCTCTTTCTATCTTTCCTTCCTTTAACTATAGTATATCCCCACTACACCTGTTTACTAGAAGGAGGTGACCCCCTTCAAACACCCTCGTGCTCCTTTTCCTGTTTGTGCTTTATCTCTCATTTTACTTTAAGCTGATAACTACGTTTTGAGTTTTCTTTTTCCTTAGCTCCCGTGAGACGTGTTGACTTGGGCCACTTATTGTCACCTGCCATTCAGCTCAGCACCTTCTTGCCTTCCTTTGCTCTGCTTGTATTTTACTTACACACATATGCTATATCAAGGATTTAACTTATTTTAATTCTAAAACAACTTCCTTAACACTCAATACTAGAAAACCTTTTCAATATACACACCAACTAATTAATAACTTTACTTCCCCTCTGTTTTGTTCTTGAATTCCATATTTATCACAAATGTGTCTCCTTTTTCTACAATTATTTTCATACTAACTAGCTTTATTTCATGCCTCAAAGTAAGTATTTTCCTTTGCCGGGCGCGGTGGCTCACGCCTGTAATCCCAGCACTTTGGGAGGCCGAGACAGGCGGATCCCGAGGTCAGGAAATCGAGACCATCCTGGCTAACATGGTGAAACCCCGTCTCTACTAAAAATACAAAAAAATTAGCTGGGTGTGGTGGCGGGCGCCTGTAGTCCCAGCTACTAGGGAGGCTGAGGCAGGAGAATGGCATAAACCCAGGAGGCAGAGCTTGCAGTGAGCCGAGATCGCACCACTGCACTCCAGCCTGGGGGACAGAGCCAAGACCCTCTGTCTCAAAAAAAAAAAAAAAAAAAAGCATTTTCCACATTGTTTGACTCATTTCCTCTATCATTGCTATTCAATTTCTTCTTCTTTGCGCTGCTCATTAAAATTTCTCTACGTTTTTGCTAAATTGTAATAAATAATTATTTAATTAAAGAATTTTAATAAATAATGCTTAAAATCAGAATAAATTGTCATTGACCTGACCTTCAATATACTTTTGATTAACCCAAACTAAAGTCAAAGAAAACAAAGATAAATTGTATATTTTGAGTTACCTAAAAACTGAAAGATTTTTATGATAAGCAAGTGGATTTTCTATTTTGTTTGCATTTTTGATTCTTCATTTTTATTTTATCTGGATATATTGTGTTTCCTCCTTGTTTATAGCTATTTCTTGGGATTTTATAATAGGCCAACATAAGAATCATTTGGTTCTCTTTGCTTGACATATAGTATTTAAAAAATTCTTACTTTAATTTTATTAAAATAGTTGAGATTTACTTGTAATGGCATTGCCTTAATTATTGTTTATTTTAGTTTTACACAGGACTCAGTTATAGGTTATTGGGAGTTATATGACTAAGCAACGATTGCTTTTCATTCTAAAATGACATAATTTCATGATACGTGGTTGATGTATTAAAATGTCATACCTGTTTGTTCAGAAGGCAAATGGATTTTATTGTTAAGCCAAAGTAATTCAATCATATTTAATGACAATTTGGGAAATGTTTTCTGTTTTATAATGATTGCCAAGATAAGAGTAGTAAAATAGGAAGAGCTCTAATTAAGCAGATTTTAGATTTGCGCAAACCTTCCATTCGTTAATTTTCTTTTATAATGGTAGCAAAGCCTCTTAAAATTTTCCAGATATAAAGTAGGGTTAATCTTTTCAAGAATCACTGAACTAAACGTTTCTGCAAAGTCTCTTTCACTTTAGAAACCACCAGGAATTATGGAAATACAGGAGTTAAAATTAGTCATTTATGATTTAGATATATATTCAACATTGTATCCATTACAGTTTTTTAAAATTCCTTTGTGACTACTTTTTTATGTGTGCTTTTTTTTCTTGAATGTATTCAAATTATTTTAGGACAACTTAGGGACTTTTTGGCTAGTTATATATAATAATTACCTGAGTATACTTTAATCTTTCCATAAATAAAGAAATAAAAATGAAAATAGCCTTTTATCATCTTTTCCCTGCATATAGAGTAGAAGTTATATTACTGTGTGAAGTTAGCACATCATATACTTAATATATTCTGGAACCAATAGTACTTGGAAATTTTCATATTCTCCCACTTATTGTTTGTATGTGTAATTACATTTCATGTTATTTGTGTATTTGCATTCACCTTGTGTTTTTGGTGCTTGCAAAATGTTTATTCCATTTTCCAGATTATTCCTCTCACCATTCTATTTATGAATGACGAAGAAACACATAAGTATTGACTTCAGCCAAACCTAAGCACCAGAACAGAGGGACTCTGCTGCCCTGGGATATTGCATAATTAGGATGATCATTCCTATTGTCTTGAAATGGTGCATAGATATTCCCTCATAGCAGCTTTTTCCCAAGTCTGAGGATTTTCTAGCTCTTTTGTTTTGAATAAACTGGTGAAACAGTGCAGGGTGTATTTGGCTCCCAGGGACTGAAACTTGAATCCAAATTCTACAATCCTAGTAACTGGAAAACTTGTTTTTAAGAAAGCCAGCAAGTTAGACATCTAGGTGTTTCTTTCCCATTTTAGATGGAGATGTAACAGTTAACTTTGAAAATTCAAACGGGCACATGATACCCATCGGAGAGGAATCTACCCGAGAGGAAAATGTAGTAAAGTCTGAAGAAGGTAATGGCTCTGTTTCTGAAAAAACACCACCTCTGGAGGAAAAGGCAGAAGATAAGAAAGGTAAAATGAAGAGAAACCCATATTATTTACTTTAGTATAGCTCAATGTCTAGAACCAGCACTTAGGCTCCAACTAGTGACTCTAAAACCAGCAGTCTGAAGAGGAGAGGTTTACAAACGGAAAAAAGAAAGAAATGATAACTAGTAAAGTGAAATTGGATGATTTTCTCAGGTAGATACATCCATTTTATAAGCACAGTATTTGATTGTCTTAATTATTAATAAATGTTAATTAAAAGTAATAATCAGAAGGGGTGGCCTCTTTAATCATTAAAGATGTCTGGGAAGATTATCCTTTCTTAGGAGCTTTGTCTCAGGATCATAATGAAAGTGAGAAATCTGAGCATCTTTCTCTGCTAGTTACAACTGGCCCCATGAGCAGTTCAGCATGGAGGAATATCAAAACCCACATGGCTTGTTCAGCCCAGCACTGTCTTCAGCAGTGGGAACTCTGCTGGTGGCATCCACATGTCCAGTATCGTAGGTTCCAGATGTTTCTGAGAGAGACCCAGGAATAGCTCCCAGAGATGCGATGGACTGTGGTTGCTCTGCTGCCTGATTCCCACAGCCTCTGTGCAATTGGAAACTTCAAAATGTGCCAGAGGCAATTATGCTATTCCCAGAAGACTTTTTTAGAGACCTTGGTTCCTAGAGTGAATATACCACAGTACATTGAGATACCTGCAAAATAGATATCTATCAGGGACTCCCAGAACATTCACAAATTCCTAGTTATGGATTGATGACATCTTGATACCACTGCTCTGATGATACCACTGCGTAGGAACCTCCAAACATGAAAAGAAACTTCTATAAGGAGACGTTTTGGGGGGAGATTCTAGATGCCTCCATGCAGCATAGAAAGGAATCTTTAGGAAATATACTATTTCCTGTTTTATAATGTCTGTCTCTAAGTTGAATGGTAAAATTTTGTCAAACCTAGTACGTGTTCTGTGGGCATTTTGAACTCTTAGGAACTGATGAAAGTGAATTCTCTTCCTCTGTTCTTGACCCAGTTCCTTGAGAGAGAAAGGGAAAAAAGAGTATTTGATGGCCCTATTAAACACACCTTGTAACTTAAAATCATCTTCTTTGGAAGTTCATAGCCATTCGTTATTTGCATATATATTAGCCTTTAAAAGTTTTAGAAGCCTGTGTAAATAATCTGTTGGAAATGTATTATTTTGCTTTATTTCAAGGACTTTATCTTGCCTTGTTCCATTGACGGACTCTGGTTAAGCTTATGTACACAAATTATGAAATTAACTAATACTTTCAATGATAATATTTCTGGAACATAAAAAGAAAGTAGACTTAAATAAATTTTAGTGGGATTCAGCTGAAAGTATTAACGCAAGTAGTGATGTTTTTTGTTTAAGTCTTTCTGTCCTGTCTCGCCAGACTGTTGAATTTCAAATCCATCTGTGGTTTGTCCCTGGCAGCCTTCTCACATCCCAGAATCGCATCCTGTATTACGTAACAGTGCCATCTCTGGTGCCTGGTCCGTGCAGGGTATTCGTCACCGGACTGGCCAGACATCAAAGGAAGTGTTTCCCTTATCAACATAATAAAAAGTTCCTGACAGTTTTATATGAATTAACCAACAGACCTTGATGTTCTTGAAAGAAGATAGCAGATCTATGGGTCCATGAATAGTTGAGAGATGTTTTTCTTTACTTAGACTTAGTACATTCAATTCTTCCTTGTCTGATAAGGTCCAAGAGAGCCTCTTGCTTGGCTAATAGTACATGAGGAAGGAGCTGGGAGTGCTGGATGCTGAGATACCACTAATGAGGCAGTGCGGCTCTCTCCTGTGTGGAAAGAGAACACACCAGAGCCACAGGAGAAGCACTAGGTATAGAAGCCACTTCCTGAGACTGAAAAGAATGTCACGCATAACTAATATTACAGTGTATTATGTTAATTAGAAAATGCCTTATGACAAAAGTAACAATTTATTTCTCTAGAAAAACACATTTTTAATTCTGAAGACCAACTCAAGCTTCACTTTTGCCTCTGCTCCTCTTCTGGTCTCACTGCTTCTGTGAGCTCACTACCATGCAAATCCCACTATCCCATGATCTTAATTCACCTTTTATTTTGGAATACAATGCTCCCTTTCCTCCTGCATGAAGCCAACTTATTCAAGAGCATTCTGTCATCTATTTGCTTATATTTGCCAAACCATATCATCTGCCTGTAGAGCCCTAGATGTGTATTATATCTCTTCATAAGACAGTATCTCAATACTTTAATATTTGAAACATCACCATCAAAGAAAGCAAAACAAATGGCACATGGTGTCCTTCACACTGGCTCTGAGAGTAGATTCCACCCAGGCCCTCTGGGCGATTCTGGGGCTCCTGAAGGCACCTGATTCTGTAGTTGGTACGGTGGTCTTGGGCCTCCTCTGCCTAATACTAGATAGAGACTTCTTCCTTACGGTCTTTGGGGCTCTTGGTCTCCCATTATTCTTTCTCAGTAAGTACTTTTATATATATATATGAGAGCAGAAAAACTGACTTGATCCCTGTTAAACAAAGCTTGGTATTAAATATAAGAAATCTTATGGCTCACGCCTGTAATCCCAGCACTTTGGGAGGCCAAGGCAGGAAGATCACCTGAGGTCAGGTGTTCAATACCAGCCTGGCCAACATGGCGAAGCCCTATCCGTACTAAAAATACAAAAATAGCTGGGCGTGGTGGTGAGCACCTGTAATCCCAGCTACTGGGAAGCTGAGGCAGAGAGAATTGCTTGAACCCAGGAGGCAGAGGTTGCAGTGAGCTGAGGTCAGGCACTATTGCCCTCCAGCCTGGGTGACAGCCAGTCTCAAGAAAAGAAAATAATAATAATCTTAAAAGAATTCTTATAAAATCTTATAAGACTCTCACAAGAAATCTTGCTTGACATTATTTTTATTAAGCTATTATAAAAAAATCTTCAATGAAATAACAAGTGGTGGACACTTACTTGTTCCACAAATAGTGAAGGTCTACCATGGGTGAGACTCTACTAGGGGCCAGGAAGAGTGGTGAATGAAAAATGGCCTTTGCCCTAAGAGTGTGACCTGTGAGGAGACCAGAATGCAAACAGGCAATTGCAATGCAAGATGCGAAGTACCATAGAAGGCCTGAGCACAACAACCCAAGGGAGCTCACAGCAAGGACCAACATTGGTTCTGGGAGGAAGATATTTACAAACTAAGACATGAAGGAAACAGGAAGGAGGTAGTCAAATGAAGCAGAGGAATTGGGTCAGAACTGCATTCTAGGCAGGGTGAAGACCACATGCAGCCCCAGGCTTGTTCTGAATATCCTTGAGCACCTTCCAGTGTGCGAAGAAGCCAAGCCTGAAAGTATGGGAAACAGCTTGTTTTCCAGACCTCATTGCTGGGAAGCCTAGCGTCCTTATCAAGCCAGAATGACTAGGCAGGCCTTTCTTAACCTTCTCTTGAAATGATAATATTCCTATACGCCATCAGTTTATATCAGGTCTTCAGATCACATGGTAAGTGTAAAATATACAACTTGACTTAATTCATTACCTCCCAGCTGCAACTAAAGGATCTGTTTTCTACTGAGGTGTGTGTCAATAACTATTAGACGGTCAGTCCCATTCGTTGAATAGACATAGTGTGTACAGCATTGTGTTCGATGGAATTTTAAATTTCAGACAGAAGTTTATAATTCAGTCAAAAAATTATGCCATTTGCATGCTTATATGTCCCTGCGTGTGCGTGCATGTACACATGTGCATGTGCACACGCACATGCACGCACATAACTTAAGAATTACCAGAATGACAAATGTTCACATATAGTTGGTAGAGTTCAAAGAGTCAAGAGGAGGTGACTGCATTCTCTAAGGAGCCAGGAGAAAGTCTGTTTGCAGTGTGTTCATTTTCTCCCTAGTAGGTCTTATCATTGCCAACCAGTCTGGTGAACTATCTCCTCCTTCCCAAACCCAGAAGCTGGATTCTTTCCTGTATACCTTTAGAATTTTAAGCCTTAGACAGAAAGGAAAAATACCCCTCAGTGACATGCTATGAAGGGATAGGATAAAACATGCATGGATTTTGTGGTATATAAGAGAATTAAGGTGCCATGTGTTACAGATCAGTTTGACTTTCACTATGGATGATACTATTGGGCTTAGTCTCCATACTATGTATTATGCTGGGGACTAAAGTTACAAAGATGTATTTAAAGAATGTATTTAAAGAATGGACTTCAGCCATATGTCAGAAGACTGGCAAGTTAATGTATATTTATATATTTTAAGTCAAAATTAAATGTTTTAGGTGTGTATCAACTTGTATCATTCTCAAACCTAACTGACTTTTGTGATTTATACTTGCCTGGTTAAGACCAGCTGAGTTAAGAGGGCCATTACTATTAATATACATGATACTCAGCTTAGTTGAGGAGACAAGATGTATAAACAGAAAAGCAAAAATACAAAATAGCTTCTGATAAATGTTGAGTAAGTGGTTCACACAATAAGCCCAAGTAAGTTCAGAGGCAGAAGAAGCCAACTTGGGCCACACTGACAGGAGAGGATTTTGTGGCTGAAGCAGCATCAAAGGTGAACTTTAAAAGTAAAGCTTTATTGATTACCTATTGTAACTGAAGTCATCATATGCAATTATATATGTGGATTGATGGGGAATGTGGTTAAACAAAGAGAATTCCATACTTCACACTCATTAGGATAAGGAACAAAATAATAGAAATAATAATAAAATGCAATATATTCCAATATTAAAACTCTTTCTTGATTATTCAATTATGGGAGAACAGACTTGGTTAAGGCTTGTTCTTGTCTTTGCATGGTTTAATGTTTTTTATCGTGCCCCATTTTTAAAGAAATGCTGCTTAGCTCTTTGGACCAGAATGGTATTTTAGTTTAATTCTCATCAACCACTATTAGAACGAATACAGATGTGAATATATGAATGAACCTTCAGCATCTCCACGAGAAACTAATACTCTTTCTCCTCCAGTTACACAAAACCTTGTGAGAAGCTGCTGTTCTTAGGGATGAGTTTTGGATGAATTTTAGCCTTTGTCTTTCAAAAATAATTATTTGGTTTACATTAAAAAACAGACCTAAGTATTTCTTCAGCACCATCTAGTTATACCTATAGTCGTGACAGCATTTGAAAAGGCCAGGCATGGTGGCTCATGCCTGTAATCCTGACACTTTGTGAGGCCAAGAGGGGCAAATCGCTTGAGCCCAGGAGTTCGAGACCAGCTTCGGCAACGTGGCAAAACCCCATCTCTACAGAAAGTTCAAAAATTAGCTGGGCGTGGTGGCAAACACCTGTGGTCTCAGCTACACAGGAGGCTGAGGTTGGATTATCACTTGAGCCCAGGAGATCAAGGCTACAGTGAGCCGTGATCATGCCACTGCACTCCAGCCTGGGTGACAGAGAGAGACCTTATCTCAAAAAAAAAAAAAAAAAAAAAAAATTCTTTTTGAGCTTTTCTTTCATACACACACACACACAAAAAAAAAGAAAAGAAAAGAAAAGAAAGGAAGGAAAGGGCAAAGGAAGTTATTGTAGAACAGGAAGCTGCCAATGTACTGGGAAAGCTTTAGAAAATTTTGCTAGTAGAAGATGATTCATTCCAAAGTGCATTGTTGCCTCATGTAAAAGACTCTCTAGAGTCTCTCTTAGCTTACAAAATAATTGAGTGTTGACCACAGCAAGACTGAACACAGATCCCTTTCAGATGGATCTGACTTGAGTTCTCGAGGGTAACCATGAGTCCAGCAGTTGCTGCAGCTGTCAGTCCTCACCCCACAGCAGTGACTGTAATGCGTTCATCTGCCACTCTCCAGCAACCTTCAACTTTCTCAAATCATTGTTTGTTCAATTTAAATGTAGCACTGCACGGCCACATCATCATCCAGCAACCCCAGATCCAAGGCTAGAACTGAGGCCCCTGACTTGCAAACATGTACACACATCCTCAACCTAATATCTTCAAAGTAGTTTGTACAACCTGATTTTATTAAAGGGTAATTCATGTACCCTGAGAACACTTCTCAGTTTGTCTTTCAGCCTTTGTTTTCACCCTAAACTGTACTCTGTCTGGTGCAGAACTCCATGCTGGTTCCCAAGTGCCAAGCAGCCACACTTTGTGTCACTATCATCACGTCTTGCTCCTCGTGTTTATACAGTGTGTGTCTGTATCAGTCTGCTTCTGTTCACTTTCTCATTTATAGAGAACACTGAAAACCACTCTGAAATACCGGCAGCTCCTGCTCTACCTCCTTCTGCTCCTCCTAAGCCTAGACCCAAACCTAAACCCAAAAAATCACCTGTGCCTCCGAAAGGGGCCACTGCTGGGGCCAGCCACAAAGGTGACGAAGTGCCTCCCATTAAAAAAAATACCAAGGCTCCTGGTAAGCAGGCCCCCGACCCTCCACCCAAGCCAACAAGCCGAAACACGACCCGAGAGGCTGGTGAGTATGCCCCTAGTGCCCTATGGGGTCACTTCTAGGGTGCTTGGCTCTGGGATGGGTCTAATTGTTTCTTCTAGGTGTGATGGGCTTTTGGTGTCTTAGGACATTACACCAGCAGATTCAGTTTTGACACAAAGAATGCCCGGGAGATTCCTTTGTTGCTCCCTACCAAAGGAAAGTCAACTCGTTGAATAGTTCACCTCATTAGTTTTTGAGTGAACATGCTGGTTTCATCTTGAATATCCACTATCAGCACCAGTTGAAGGATACTGGGAGTAGTATGCCTGATGAATGTCAGTGATCTGATATAACATTATTTAGACATTGACTGACCTTCTACCTGTATGAATTTATGGGTGGCTTTTTGGCTTGGATTTTCTTTCAAAATATCTTAGGTTTGCATATAAAAAAGTGACAGTTATAACTTTGATATATTTGCTGGATGTTAATGTGTTAAATCCTCAGCATCCATAGTCATCTCCCTTCTGATAAATGACAAAAGGTTCATGTCACTTGTTTCAGCTCCACTGCACCACTTTCTACTGCAGTGAAAACTATTTCAGTGGAATGGAAAGTTACACTCTCCATGTTCCACACCTCCCCTGTAGACTTGTGTGCTCTAAGGCAAAACATCCTGGTGTCATGTGGTTATAAGTTACTATTACACATCACCAGTGGATGTTTGAGTGACCTGCAATAACTTCATGCACTATGTATCCAGCTTTGCTTTACAATTAGATATGCTTAATGCAAAGTGGAAACTCCTATTTTTTTAGTGAAGAGGAATAAAGATGCCTACCATGTCATTTATCTTTTAAAAGAACATTAATCAGGCCAAGCCCAGTGGCTCACACCTGTAATCCCAGCACTTTGGGAGGCTGATGCGGGTCGATCACTTGAGGTCGGGAGTTTGAGACCAGCCTGGTCAACATGGTGAAACCCTGTCTCTGCTAAAAATACAAGAATTAGCTGGGCATGGTGGCGCACACCTCTAATCCCAGCTATTCAGGAGGCTGAGACAGGAAAATTGCTTGAACCCAGGAGACAGAAGTTGCAGTGAGCTGAGATTGCACCAGTGCACTCCAGCCTGGGTGACAGAACAAGACTCCATCTCAAAAAAAAAAATCTTATTTTCCTTAAAATCAACAGCAACTTTCTAGTAGTTGACTGTCAGGATTCGCCTTGGTGTTGATCTTTTTCTCCTCATGATGCATAACCTTAATGCTCAAATTCAGAGAGTGGTTTCGTTGACAGTATAACAGATCTCTGAATGCTAATAGACACCCCTCTCCCTGTGCTCCTCACGTCCCGCCTTTGACCTTTAGTGTCTGGGTCTCTTCTAATAAGCTCTAAACTGAAATGTCCCAGAATGATGTGCCAACAGTGCCCAGTGGCCATCTCCTCAGGGACCAGCTGTCCTCACCCATCAGTGTCCGTTTGCTGGGATCTGTGTGTGTTTTTCAGACTTCCTAGCAAACCCTAGGAGCATTGCTTAAAGTGAGGCAGGCACTGATCTTCTTCTTAAAGAACAGCCCCGAACAATCACTTTGTCATTGGGAATTAAGCTCCTGTCTTGCACTAACTTCTCCACTTTCCCATTCTCCACGTGGTAGTGGCCCACTCTGAACTCAGCTCGGACTCTCTTTACTTCCCTCAGAAGAAAGCCGATGATTAACACAAGGACAGGAGATAGCTTTCATAAATGATTCTGAGGTTTTTCCAGATATTTTGCTTGAAGATTTATTTAGGCACTCATGATGTTCCTAAGAGAATAACAGTCATTTTATTCATTGTGCTGTAAAAGGCCTGACTTTTCCAGAGGCTATCACAGAGAAACAGGGGTTGCATTAAAGTACATGAACAAGCCCATCATGTAAGGATCGTTTTATCAAATACTGATAATATCCCTTTATGATCCTACTGATACTCCATTTGTAACCATTTAGAACTTTCTGCATGGTAACTTTGTTTTATTTGAATAATATGGACCTTCTGGAAAAGTTTGTTTAAATGCTACTCTTGATGTTCAGTCCAGTGATGTAAGTTCTTAAAACAACCATAAGTTAAGATTCTTTCTCTATTACTAAGTTAGTATAGACCTGTAGCTGCCTAAATACTGGTTTTAGAACATCAACTTCTTTGCCAGAGATGTAGGGTTAAATCTCCTTGATTTTGGTTTTTCATTGTTACACATTATTAACAACAAAAGTACTTAACTGAGGAGAGGCGAGTTTTTTTTTTTCATCATGACCTTAATTCAAGGTAACTTAAGCAACATGTTTGATCTCAACAAAGACCTGTTATTTAAGAAGATTCTTTCAGAAAAACTATAATGTGGCTTGAATTTGCACTCTGGGCAGTGAAAAGAAAAAGTCTTTTTCCTCAAGCCAAACTAAAATCAACTTTTCTGTTAATGATGAAAGAATTTTCTTGGCCAGGCATTGTGCCTTACGCCTGTAATCCCAGCACTTTGGGAGGCCGAGGTGGGCGGATAACCTGAGGTCAGGAGTTTGAGACCAGCCTATACAACATGGTAAAACCCCATCTCTACTAAAAATACAAAAATTGCTCAGGCATGGTGGTGTGCACCTGTAATCCCAGCTATTTGGGAGGCTGAGGCAGGAGAATCACTTGAACCCAGGAGGCAGAGGTTGCAGTGAGCCGAGATTGCGCCACTACACTCCAGCCTGGGTGACAGAATGAGACTCTGTCTCAAAAAAAAAGAAAAAAAAAGAATTTTCTTTAACAAATTATTAGAATTGATACACGGAAAGGATTCTGTTTAACTTACCTAAGAAAATAATTGAACAAGGTTAGGCACCAAATCCTTAATGTCTTTGTTGTGAAAAGTAAATGTAGAATGGACTTAGATTGAGGGAATGTAGTTAATGAATTTGACTTCTAGGCTAGGGAAGGTTGTTTTCTATAAAGATGTATTAACAGGTCTAGATTTGGGGAAGAAGAATTCTAGTTATGCATGTCTTAAACAATAAAGACCCCCAAACCATAGGGATTCCTTTTAAGCCTGGAACCTGTCACTAAATGAGACTGGCTTCTTTAGTATCAGTCTAATCAGAATTAATGAAGTCTTACATCTCATTGTCTATTCTTTCATTTATTCTTCATCTCTTCACCCTCCCAATTGACTTCAATAAAGTCATAACCGGAGGTAAGTTATAATAACATCCGTATATAGTGTCGATTGGCTTCACAATGCTAACAAGATATTTTCTAATCATTCTATGAAAGATAGTTTAACCCTTTATGAAAAGAAGGAACATACAACATTATAACAGAAGAAGCCATTAGGATAAATTTATAGGTCATGAAAGAAAAGAGTATTCTCATAGGAGTTTATTTTATCATCATATATTTACTAAGATGACATAAAGAAAAGAGTAGTTAATCTTTTTGCTCTGAAACTGTTTTGATTGAGGGTGCCTTATCCAGAAGTAGGCAAATATACCATAGCGATCCTTCAATGAAGACCTTCTTGGAACTTAAGTGTTAAGGAAGATCACATTTGCGAGGATGGGGTCAGAAGACCTGAGAATGATATTCTTTCCCTTCACATTATTTAGGATCAGACATAGTGGCTCACGCCTGTAATTCTTTGGAGCCACCAAAGCCTCTCACTTTGGGAGGTCGAGATGGGTGGATCCCTTGAGCCCAGGAGTTCAAGACCAGCCTGGGCAACATGACAAAACCCTGTCTCAACAAAAATACATTAAAAATTAGCCAGATATGGTGGTACACACCTGTAGTCCCAGCTACTCAGGAGGCTGAGGCAGGAGGATCACTTGAGACCAGGAGGTAGAAGTTGCAGTGAGCCGATATTGCACCACTGAGCTCCAGCTTGGGCAACAGAACAAGACCTTGTCTCAAAAAAAAAAAAAAAAAAGAAGGAGCAACCCATGTAAACATATTTTGTAAAAAAGTTTTTTTAGAAGTAGAGGCCAGCAGGGTGAGCTTTCTTCTCTGGAGCTACTGAAGCAGCTGGTTTGGGTTTTACTCTTTTAGCAGTAAGATGAGTGATTTTGTTTTTGACCCAGAAAGGAGCTGGATATATACCCCAGTCTCTTCTGAATACAGGCCACCACTCTATTCCTAGAAAGACAGCATAGAACATGTATAATTTATAATGAGCCCAATTGTGTGCTACACCCAGCTAGCTGCTGATGTCTGTCCTCTACACACCATAACATTCCTTCTTGAGAGCATACTGGGCTTTTTTCAAGTGACCCATAGACAAGGAGCAGAGGATTCTTCATTTGGCTGGCTCAGCTAAAGACTAAAGGTGGGAGAACACAGAGGGCTCTCGTTCCTCCAAGTTTTGCTGTAAACATCACTTGCTTCTTGCTGGATTGGAGGAAGGGAGGTGCAGAAGACAAGACCATTATCATGATTAGCCTAATTTTTCTTAATCATTTATTCAACAAATTTTAATGGGAACATTTTAAATGGTGTTGACAGTTATACCTTGGTAACTTTATTTTTAAAAGCCTTGTATTCTTTGATTTTTTTTAATGCAAAGTCTCTCTATTGTAGCTGGCTCCTCTCATTTAAAAAAAACAACTGGCTCTAAAGCATCAACTTCGCCATCCACTTCATCCACCTCATCTCGTCCCAAAGCTTCAAAGGAGACAGTTGCTAGCAAAACAGGGACAGTGGGGACCACCAAGGGCAAGAAAAAAACTGGCAAGCAGCCAACGACTTCTCGTCTGTCCTCAGACACAACCACTTCTGGCATAGCCGACCTTAAAGGAGAGCCTTCAGAGACCAGAGTGGAGAGTCTCAAATTCGAACAGACTGTCCCTGGAGCTGAGGAGCAGAACACAGGCAAATCCAAGTCCGTGGTCCCTCCACCCCCTGTGGCTCCAGCACCTTCTCCTCCGGCCCCCACTCTCCCTCTTGAGGATCAATGCATTACTGCCTCTGACACTCCAGTTGTCCTGGTCAGCGTTGGAGCTGACCTGCCCGTCTCTGCCTTAGACCCAAGTCAGCTTCTTTGGGCTGAAGAGCCAACAAACAGAACCACTCTCTACTCAGGCACTGGCTTAAGTGTTAACAGAGAAAATGCAAAATGGTGAGTTGGGGAACAAACCCCCTATTTTATCTGAGAACTAAAGTTCACTAATATATTCTGTTGGAAATAAAGCAACCGGGTTTGCTTTCTTTTCTAATTTAATCTACTGAGTGTTAGGTGGGCATACATGTGATGCAGCCATTGCTTTGTCAGAACCCTGCCCTGAGAATGCATAGGGCTGCTGGAGAAAATTACATTGGTAGAGCTGAGATCAGTGTTTTCAAGTACAGTTAGAACCTGCTTCAGCACTGCTCAGTAGGCCACAGTTCCCTTCTCTTTCCTTTCAGTGCTTATTTTAAATCTTTACCACTTTACCAGTGTGCTCACCCACTCATGTCAGCAAGTTACTGAGCCTTCCCCTTCTCCAAGAACATAAAGAAGATCAGAATAGAACTCTCAAATGTGAACTCTTTTTTCCTCCAGCAGTAGAGTTGTCACCTTTCTTGTTCCTTTAAATTCCCACCCAGCTTAAATGTTATGTCTTCTGTGAAGCCATTCAATACTTCTACACAGAATTGGTTGTTGTGTCTACTATACTTAGACAACCTTGTGGGACAGAATTAGCCAACATGTCTTATATACCTCTGTGTGCCCAGCAACCAGACCAGAGTCTGATATGCCATAGGCATACAAAGGATGCTCATTGAATTGTTGAAAGAAAATAAAAAAGGGATTTAAGATCATTATAGATAAAGTCAGCCTACTTTGACATTGTGGAAGCAGCATTGAAGATAAGATGATCCTGTTGCTAGATTTTATGGAGTATAAGGGAAGATAAAAGATAGTGCCCAGGTAGTCTTCGTTTCATTTAAGAAGGTACCTGAAAAAAATGGGCCAAGGAACTCCATGTTACCTCGCCCTCATCCAGTTGGTGGGTTAATTGCTTTACCATCACCCAGTTGCCCAAACTGGAAACCTGGGGTTCATCCAAGGGTCCTCATTCTCTTTCGTTCTTTGCATTTCATCACTCACAAAATCCTACAAATATTCTACTTACAGGTAAATAAAGCATATTAGCCCTGTCACACAGGTATGAAGGGATGGATGGCTGTCAGTGTATAGTAGACGCAATGATAGATTCTGTCTAGCAATGGCTTAGAGCACTTGCATCCTGGCTTTTTGCTCCTGTGTCTAAGAACAAAACCTGTATTCATTCTTCAAATCATGTAAAAGGTTCTCTTTCAAAACAATCTGTCATGTTAGAGTTAAAAAAATTATTACATTAGTTAGGTTTGTTTTGATCAAGAGACTAAAATATCAACTTAAATTAATTGCTAATGATAACCTTTATTTATTGAATATTCGTTTAATGTCAGGAACTGAGCACTGTACATGTATTATCATTTTATTTATACAAGTCTTCTCAAAAGTATCCCTGTTTTATAGATAAGAAAACTGGCACTGAGAGAGCTAAAATAGTTTGCACCAGCCTGCCCAGTTGGTGGTGGTGAAGCCAGGAAGCATACCCAATTCCATGCTCTGAATGAATAGTTTCATGTTTTCCAAAGCAATGGCTTCTACTTCTACTGCCATTTCTGTTCTGTTAGTTTCTTTGGGTTTTTTTTTAAGTCACTTTGAGCACCAATATTTGAAGGACAGCCAAGAAAAAATAAATGTCAGATTACAAATTAATTTATTTTCTTTGTTTGACATTTTAATAAAAGATATGGGAAAACAGGATTTATTGAAATGAATGGTTATGGTGTCTTTCTTAGGACATTTTGTGCTGCTGTAATAGAGTACCTGTGACTGGGTAATTTACAATGATTAGAATATTGGCTCACAGTCCTAGGGGCTGGGAAGTCCAAGATCAAGGCAGCAGCATTTGGCAAGCATCTTCTTTCCATGTCATCACATGGTGGGAGGTGGAAGGACAGAGAGCACAACAGAGTGAACCTATCCCTGTGAGCCCTTTTTAAAATGGCATTAATCTATTCATGAGGGCAGAGCCTTCATGACTTAAACACCTCCCACTAGGCCCTACCTCTCAACACTTTCGCACTGAGGATGAAGTTTTTTCTTTTGCATTTTGTTTTGTTTTGTTTTGTTTTTGAGATGGAGTCTTGCTCTATCACCCAGGCTGGAGTACAGTGGCATGATCTCGGCTCACCTCAACCTCCGCCTCCCAGGTTCAAGCAATTCTCCTGCCTCAGCTTCCCCAGTAGCTGGGACTACGGGCACCTGCCATTACGCCCGGCTAATTTTTCTATTTTTAGTAGAGATGGGGTTTCACCATAGAGGCCAGGCTGGTCTCGAACTCCTGACCTTGTAATCTGCCTGCCTCAGCCTTCCAAAGTGCTGGGACTATACACACGAGCCACCGCACGCAGCTGGGATTAAATTTTAACCCATGAATTCTGAGGGACACATTCAAACCCTAGCAGCATTCATAATACTTCCAGCATATAGCAAATGTCTTCATTTAACTATACTGTGTATTTTCCAACATTGCAATCATTTCCAGCCATTAGAACTGAACATTCATTCTCACAGCATATATTATTTGATTGCCTTTTCTGTGCTGGGCAATGTACTAAGCACCAAGGATACAAAAGTGAGCAAGGCAATATAGTTGAGACTAGCTTTTACCAAAATATTGTCTGATGTGCGCAGGAAGTGTAATGTTTAAGGTAATATCTGAATTTCTGGAAACTAGATTGGGTATATGGGATTATTGTTCAATATACTAAAGAATAAGGTGCAACATGTAAAGTGCTTCCTGATATAGTCTTAAACACTTAGAGAGCTCACATCCAATGGTGGCCTGACTATCCTGTTCATTTCCACAAATATTTAAGGAGTACATTTTATTGTGCTAAGCACCACACAACATACTAGGGGCTTAATATCAGTCTTCATCTCAAGTATATGAAGAACTGTCAGACCAAAGAGGTACACATCTGCTCGTCTTTCCTACTGGGACTATAATCAGAGGGAGTTAGCTTAGGACATCATTAGCCATTGAGGCTACTTATAATAGATATTCCTGTCCATCAAGGTAGTTATAATGCTTTCCTAGAAGAGGCCATAGGGATTTTCTTCTCTGTATATTTTTCAAAATTTAAATTTCAGTTCATCCTACAGGGATGGTTTGTGTTTGCTCCTGAATTAATGAACCTGGAGTAAGTAGTCTCTCAAATTTCCTTCCAAATTCTTTCTGCCTTTTTCAAGTGGATATTTGGATTAGAATATCTGGCTCTTATTCACTTGCTTTACTTAGAACTTTCCCTCTGAGTTATGTTTAGTCAACTCATGTGTGAAAATCTTGTCATTTTATGAAGAGACTTCTGTTTGGAAGACAAATATCAAAACTTTCCAGAAGACAAGTGGCTATGTATAAAAATACTTACCTGTCTTCCCATCTGGCAGGGTAGTAATTATTTGGTAGGCTTCCATTCATGGGCAGCTTCATCAGTAATACATATGTGTGATACAATATAAGGTAAAAACTAATAAGACCATTTGGAGGCCATATCCAAAAGGTTACTTTGTGCAGTTCATTTCCACAAACATTTATAGAATGCACTATATTGTCCAGTGTGCCTAGGAACCAGAGGGGGAAAAATAAGGGGTAAGTCATGAGTTGATTAATACAAACTTGGAGTATATTTAACATCAGAAATAATTTATAACATAATATAACTCATTAAGTATAAAATATAATAGTATAATAAATATAAAATTTAATAGGTAGACCAAGAGTCTTCAGTCTGGATTCTAGACTAGACTTGCTATCTTGGCTAGGCAACTCACTCATGGCCTTCTTTGATTCCATGAACTGTAAGTTATCTGCCCTCCTTATACAATAGAATGCTTGTAAATTGTAGATGTATGCTGAACGCTTTGAAAACCATGAGGCATACAAATAGTAAGATTAGAATAATAATCAATATGATAATTAATTCGTGAACAATGACACCAACAAATAAAGGACTCATCTCTCAAATTTGTTCTGTTATTCAGAACATACTATTAATTGGCTTGTATTTTAAATGTGCTGTGATCACCCATAATGGCAGCCAATTCAAACAAGAATGGCTTCCCGTGGCAATCAACTAAAAACCCAGACTGTAGAAAATTCTCCCATAAAATAGATCTTCTCTTATTCAAGATGAGATTTCACACTGTGGAAAACAGTATGGTGGTTCCTCAAAAAATTAAACATAGAATTACCATGTGATCCAGCAATTCTACTTCCATGTATATAGCCAAAATAATTGAAAGCAGGCACTTGAATTTGTACACCAGTCCTCAAAGCAGTATTATTCACAATAGCCAAAAGGTGAAAACACACAAATGTCTATTGACTGATGAATGGATAAACAAAATGTGGTATATACGTAGAGTGGAATATCATTCGGCCTTGAAAAGGAAGCAAATTTTCACACATGCTACGATATGAATGAAGGAACCTTGAAGACATTATGCTAAGTGAAGTATGTTACATACGAAAGGACAAACATTGTATAATTGCTCTTAGAGAAGGTGCTTAGAATAGTCAAATTATAGAAACAAAAAGTAGAATGGTAGTTGCCAATGGCTGGGAGATAATGGTTATGGGGAGTTGTTTAATTGGTAGAGTTTGAATTTGGGAAGATGGAAAAGTTCTGAAGATGGCCAGTGGTCATGGTTACACAGTAACGTGAATGTGCCTAATGCCAGTGAACTGTACACTTAAAAATGGTTAAAATGGCAAATTTTATGTTATGTATATTTTACACAATAAAAATGCGATTTCCTATTTCCCTCTTTGAGAACAAGAATGTAATCTGTTGGGTTTTTCTGATAAGTGAGAAACAAAATTTTGACAGTGCTCACTCAGGTTTATAACTACAAAGTAAGGTTTTAAATACCTCATATTCTGATCAAGTTTATCTATGTTTATTAGTGGAAGAACTTTTTACCAGAAAGCAATTTGGGGAATCTTTGTGTCTTAAAATGACGATTACATTATTTTTGATATGATGTTTTATGTAAGTTACTATGTATTTTTTAGTCTAGTCTTTGAAAATTGGCCATCTTTGTACATTAATAGTAACTCTTTAAACTGTAGACTTTTACCAGGCTAAATAATAGAAAATTATTGCATCCTTGCATATCACCTTTTTTTCTTTCTTTTCTTTCTTTTTTTTTTTTTTTT
>NW_016803245.1:418893-444214 GCF_001698545.2 Rhinopithecus bieti | reverse complement strand
TTTTTTTTTTTTTTTTTTTTTTTTTTTTACTGGGGTTTATAGAAAGGGGAAGGAGGAATGAATCAAGAATGCTAAATACCTCATTAGCATTAAGAGGTCGAGCATGGTGGTTCATGTCTGTAACTTTGGGAGGCTAAGGTGGGTGAATCACTTGAGAATAGGAGTTCAAGACTAGCCTAGCCAACATGGCGAAGCCCTGTCTTTACTAAAAATACAAAAACCAGTCAGGCGTGATGTCGCACACCTGTCATTCCAGCTGCTCTGGAGGCTGAGGCAGGAGAATCGCTTGAACCCGGGAGGCAGAAGTTGCAGCGAGCTGAGATCATGCCACTGCACTCCAGCCTGGGAGACACAGTGAGACTCCATCTCAAAAAATAATAAGAAGAATGCTAAATACCTCATTAGCATTAAAAAACAATCATACTTCCACAATAAGTAAGATAGTAGGCCTTCTAGGAAATAATAATATCATTTATGTATTAAAAATAATGGCAAAAACCGCAATTACTTTTACATCAACCTAATATAACTTGGAGATCTGGAAAGTGCTTTTATTTTTTTTTTAACTTTGAGCAGGATAACATAGGAGGGAATCACTGTGGGACTGAATTTATAGATTATGACAAGTTTTTAGTGATTAAATTGCACTTTGTCAAATCCCTTTTAATTTGCGTGGAGCAAAAATAAATAAATAAAACCATTATCATCCATGTGGTATTACTTATCATTTGTTGAAATTTTCAGGGTTCTGGGTAATTAAGGGTTAAACATTGGTAGACTCTGCCAGGATGGTGTCTGAGTAGAGGAAAGGAGGAGGCAAGGATTAACTGTCCAGAATAAAAGCAAAGGAACTAAGTTTTTTAAACTTGAAAAAAAAAAAAAAAAGCATTGTGCAATCATTCATTTCTATGATCCACCCTCTCAGCAAAATAAACTGCAGCTATCACTTTCCAAACGATAAAGTGAGACTTCTAAATTTTTTATGGTGTCCCAATATTTCTCAGAACATTAAAAAGAAATAGCTCTTCAGTCTTCTTAAAATGTACTGCATCCAACTCGAAGTCTTTTTTTCCTTAGGTTAATTAAGATTCTCCTCCTGCATGAGGAGAAAGAATTTGGTCTGGGCTCTGTTTAAAGTCCATGCCATGTGTAACCTAAGTGCCACTGGCTAAAAGCCTCTCTGCATTTCTCCTCTTTTTCAATCCTCAGGTGCTTTGGCAAGTAAAATACGCCGGAGGGATACTCTTGCTATCAAACTTGGCAACAGACCATCTAAGAAAGAACTAGAGGACAAAAACATCTTGCAGCGTACATCTGAAGAAGAGAGGCAGGAAATCCGACAACAAATTGGAACCAAGTTAGTCAGGTAATTGCTGACATTTTAGGACAGTACTGACTAATTTGTATTTTTCTCCTTCCCAAAGCTTCCTACCTAACTGGGGTCATTGTGAATTCTTTATGTCCAGATACATCTGGCCTATTGGGTCTTTTAAAGTTGGTCTTGCATGATGAACCACTCGAGGAACTTGTCCTTTGGCCCAGCTAGCCAGTGGCTTTCAGGTCACCAAAGCCTATTCCAGGGATCAACAAACTTTTTTTTAAAGACCAATTGGCAAACATTTCAGGCTTTGCTGGCCAGACAGTCTCTGTTGCAGCTACTCAACTGCACTGCTGTAGCATAAAAGCAGATATGAATAACAGATAAACAAATGAGTGCGGCCATGTTCCAATAAAACGTTATTTATTCATAAAGCTGGATTTGGCCTGCAGATCACAGTTTGCTCAACAATCCTGGCCTAATTTATGCACTCACTAGCATTCCTGGGAATGCCATGAGGTTCTGCCTTGTGGGCTGTGAGACTGTAGAAGTATTAGTTCCCTTCAGTGGTCTGGCTCCATCCAAGTCAGGTAGCCATAACCCTCATATCTAAACATCCTCCTTCCAACTTCAAGTAAATGGGTCATCTGACATCTCTTCCTGCCTCCAACCATTCTATAGGATTTTTGTTTTTGCCACTGGTGACTTTGCAAGTCTCTTTAACTGGCATTTTTAATAGAAGTGAGCATTCATTCATGCCAAAGATCTTATTTTTGATGATCAGTGTAAGCATATGTGAGAATTAGTTGTTCTGCTGACTTATCTTACTCTGCATACCCAACAGGGTGCATAACTGGGAGAAAGGAACTGTCTAGAATCCCAGCAGCAGCTGTGGCACCTATCTGAAGGAAGAGCACAGCCTACCAGGGAACCTTGGGGGAGGCTTAGAGGGTCTCTGTGTTCCGTAAGCCCTCTTGCAACTCTGGAAGCATTGGGAATGTTTACCAGTGGTCTCTCTCACTGTCATCTTAATTCAGCCCTAACCTGTGACATTTCTGGCTTCCGGAAAGAGCCAGCAGAAGCAAAAGGGACCAAAGTGATTAATGGTATCAAGCTGGAAAAACCTACAAGTCTAATCTTGCCATCTTACCAAGGAAAAACAAGGGGCCTCTCTGAGGCCCAGAGAGATTAAGGAAATTTCTCAAGGACATGCAGTTACTGAGTAGCAGAACCAGAATCAGAGTTTCGCTCCCGGGCTCTCTGCCCAATTTTCTTTTGTACACTGTCTCCTGTTTTGTACTTTCTACTCTATGTAAGAGAGTATATGCTTCTAGGTTTTCTGATTGTTTTATTACTCTTGTTTATGTTTTGCCATGAAGAAGAATGTAAATCATTGAATAATATTTGCATAAAATAGTAATAGTATTATCATAGTAAGGAGTAAAAAAGTGTGAAGTATCATATACCCACCTCGATAAATGTCAAAGTAACCGTAAAGAAAATTTTGTAAGTTTTTGTTAAAATCCTAAACAAATGAGAAGTTGTAATCCCAGCACTTTGGGAGGCCAAGGCAGGCGGATCACTTGAAGTCAGGAGTTCGAGACCAGCCTGGCCAACATGGTGAAATACCATCTCTACTAAAAATACAAATATTAACTGGCCGTGATGACAGGAACCTGTAATCCCAGCTACTCAGGAGGCTGAGGCAGGAATTTGGGAGGTGGAGGTTGCAGTGAGCCGAGATTGTACCACTGCACTCCAGCCTGGGCAACAGAGTGAGACTCCATCTCAAAAAACAATTAAAAAATAAATTTTAAAAAATATACTAAATATCTTACTCTAGGGAGAAACCCTAAAGTCATTTTCTTTAAAAATAGAAGCAAAGAAAAATGCCTTAACCTTGCTGTGCTAAAAGTCTGGTCACAATTATTTGTGGTGAAGAAAAGGTATAAATTATAGGAAAGATAGACTGTTGTTATACAAGGTTATATACCTAGGAAACTCTGAAAACTGACCCCAAATTGCTATATATAATAATTTCAGCAGATTTGCTTGATGTACGATTAACCTAAAAAATCAACATTATATTTATATAACATTGATACACAGAAGAAATCTCCCACAATGAAAAGGGAGATTGCAGTCACAGCAATAGCAACGACCACATTTTAAACACTTAAGTCTTCACTTCACTCCAGGCCCAAGAAATCTATTTCCAGAAAATCACAGTGGAAGGAATGAGGAATATATAACTAAATGGAAAGAGAGTAAACATTTTATCAATGAAGAAAATCAGCAGACTGGTTAATCAAATGGGTAGCATGAAGTTTGAAGGACAATGGGTGTACTTTATAGAATCAAGGCATAATGGATTCATTCCATAAAATGAAACCTAATAGAAATGAATGTCACCATTTTCAGTGTGGGCCAAAGGAAAACCATCTGCCAAGATAGGATGAGAGGCCTGTGGCCACAGATTGAAAAGATGTTTGGGGCTGTGATAAATGTAATGAAAATCATCATGAACACAGCCATTGTGAGCGGTGGCTATTCAACATCCAAGTATGGTCTTATCCAGAACTGGCAGAAATACAGTCATAGGACAAGGCAGGAAAGAGCTCCTGCTTGGCCCCCATCTGTAAAACAGAGCTAACTAACCCAAGAGCTTGGGAGGATTAAAGGAGATGATACACTAATGGTTCTTTAGTATCTGGGTCATAGCAAGCACTCAGCAAAATTAAATTTCTTATTATTCATTTAAATTATTATACATCTGTTAAACTAGTAAAGCACATTTAAAAATTAAACCCAATGTTGGCAAGTTTGTGAGCAAGTAGGACACATATACATTGCCCTTCTTCAGTATTTCTGAAGAACAGTTTAACAATATGATAAGAGAATTATGAAGCGGTCTGTTTCTTTGCATAGTAATTCCATTTGGTAACTATATAAAAAGTAAATAATTCAAAGGGGGAAAATGCTATATCTTACAAAGGTGTTTATTACAAAGATATTTATAGTAATGATAAATTAAAACAAACCAGTGTTCAAAAACAAGGGACTAATGAAGAACACTGTGAGAAGCTGACACTGTGGAATCCCATAAAGTACCAGTTTTCTAAAGACTTCATCAAGGATGCCCTGGAAATGATACATAGGCATCTACTGGAAGAGCCAGGGAAGTGTAGGTGTGTGTCTGGGCTGGGCTGGGAGCATGGATGTGTGTCTGGGCTGGGATGGGAGTGTAGGTGTGTGTTTTGGCTGGGATGGGAGTGTAGGTGTGTGTTTGGGCTGGGATGGGAGTGTAGGTGTGTGTTTGGGCTGGGATGGGAGGAGGCTTCTCCATCCCAGATCTAACCATCCAACTAAGACAGCTTCTGTCTCTCTTACAGATTAGGATTCCACTGCAACCCCCAAAAGTTCGAAAGCCTTGATAAATACATAGACTATATCTGTCAAAAATGTCAATGGTCTGCGCGTGGTGGTTTCATGCCTCTAATTCCAGCACTTTGGGAGGCTGAGATGTGGATCACGTGAGCCCAGAAGTTTGAGACCAGCCTGGGCAACATGGCAAAACCCCATCTCTACCAAAAAAAGAAAAAATTAGTGGAGCTTGGTGGCGTGCGCCTGTAGTCCCAGCTACTTGTGAGGCTGAGGTGGGAGGATTGCTTGAGTCTAGGAGGTGGAGGTTGCAGTGAGCTGAGATCACGCCACAGCACTCCAGCCTGGGCAACAAAGCCAGACCCTGTCTCACCAAAAAAAAAAAAAAGTTAATAGAGCAAAGTTTTCACTGTTATTAAAATGTAAATTTTACAGAATTATTTTTGTACACACACAGCACATCTAATCACTGTCATTGAAAGATAGTTCACCCAACAGTTCTAGCCACAGAGAACTCCATGTCTAATGAGAGACAGAATTATATGTTGCACGATGGAGTCTTGTGAAAAGCACAAACATCTAAGTCAAAGGATTTGAGTATGAATCTTGGCGCTAGCATTTACTAGTGTTTTACCTCTCATTTCCTCATCTGTAAAACTGAAACTGGGTGCTACCTTGCTGAACTGTTTTGAGGATTCCAGATCATATAAGCTAAGCACCTAACACAGTACCTGGATTTTTAAAAGTATGACTAAATGATAGCTGTAATTATTATTTTTATAACTACCTGTGTGATAAGTGCTTTAATAGATGTATAGTCTGTGTATAAATTGCTGTAAATGAGCAAAGAACCAGGAGCCTTTAATTCTCACTTTCAGAAGAGGCCAAATACATATCTTCAAGATATTATTTTAATCATCTGTAAGATTTCAGTAGATGGAAAAGGAGAGAAAGACATTCAGATGGAGGAGACACCATAGATAAAAGAAATGTGGCTTATTGTGGGTGTAATATAGAGTACAGTATATTGATAATACAGATATGTAGCACAGGATACATGGTGACATGGATGGCAGAAAACCTGGCTGGCATAGAGATAGATGTTCAATAAGTTCTTTTGTCTGCTCAATTAAGTTAGTTTCAAGGTAGCTCTGATGAAGATCATAGTTTAACATATTAATGAGATATTTAAAGTATTAATTTCAGTTCTTCTTGCCATTTTTGTCATAACCATAAACATTTAGAATTAGTAGTACTATCTTATATTAAGATTACCCAGTCAGGCACAGCATCCTATTTTAGACCCTAATGAGCTATATATTAATTAGGCTATAAGCTAAGCTGTAACAGAGACCAAAAACGATAGTGGTCCAAACCAGGTATGTGTATTTCTTTTTCACATGACCGTCCCCAGGTAGATGGGCCATCCAGCATGGCTGGGAACTGGGCTCCTTGAAATCAGCCTAGCCCCCATGTTCCTTCTGTCTTGCTGCTCTCCCGTCCTCTGGATGGTCTCATCTGCATGATCAAAGCTGGCTCACACCATCAGGCTGAAGTTCTAGCCTGTGGAAAAAGGAAAGAGAGAGAAGGGAACATACAGCCAGGCATTTTAAGGATGAGAAGGGGAAGTAACAAACATCATTCTGCTCACATCCCATTGCAGAAACTCAGTCACAGCACGATACCTGGCTTCTAGGGAGGCAGAAGTCTGTAGTCAGGTACCTATCTAACATCCAGGCCAATCTGTTGCTAAAAGGAAGGGAGATTGTGTAATGGGGGTCGGTAAGCAGCCTCAGCCATGATCTGTAGTCTCCAAACTAATGGGAAAGAGACTTTTATTTTGCAGCTTTAAAAATGGATTTTATTTCTCAAAACATGAAAATAGAGCTTTGTTGTTTTATTTCAAGTCTCCTACTAGGGTACCTCATTTTTAACCTGTAATATATCCTTTTTGTCATCATAGGAGGCTGAGCCAGAGGCCCACAACTGAAGAATTAGAGCAAAGAAACATCCTAAAACGTGAGTATTCTATACTATAGAATGATTCCTTGTGTAATCATTAACAAGCTGCCTCTACAGATGATCCATTTATCAGTAAGAAACCATCATGTATTCGTTTATTCAAGATGGATTGAAATAGTCCATTTATGTCACATTTATATGTAATTGTTTATATATTTTTTTAATTTCTTGAATTTCATATTTTATTTTATGGCTTTGAGCCTTATATCCCCCCACCAGACCAGAGTCATGGTCATGACAATTGTGTTTAAGAAAGATGAAATATATTCCATGTATTCCTTCACCCAAACATTAAATAGAAAAAGAATGCTCTGGTCTTCTTGCAAATAAATGTCAAAGAAAAGGCCAAAGGAATCCACAAAGAAACAAATCAAACATTCCTATATTATTATTATTAATAATAGTTTGTTGCTAGTTTAACAAATGACTCAATTCAAAACAAAATTTTCAATCCATTGCATTTTCCTATGTGGTGATAACTCAGCTTCCTTCTTGAGTTGTTTATAATTTCTCACACTAAAACGTTCTCCATTCATTTTCCTACTTAATTTTCCCATTCTGTTGTTCTCTTTGACCTTAGTTTTTACTCATCCCTGCAGTAGTATTTATTGGAGTTGGTATGTTAAAGCTATAAAACTAATAGAAATACAGTTTGTCATGCTATCATGTGTCAATGTGGTCAGGCATTGCAGTGAGTTAAGAAACAGTTATTTTTAAATTGAGCCTAGCTGTAGTTTTATATATTGTTAACTTCGTTTCAAAAGATCTTTTTATTGTGTGAAATATCAAAGAGGGATGGGTAAAACTCTGAATAGTACTACAATGGTAGTGACCCATGGTGTGGGGGAAATCCTTGTCAGCCAGGCTTTTCGAGTTATCTTGGGCTGCTGGAAGACTCCTCCTCTCCAATCCAAGATACTTTCTTTCCTTTAGGGAAGAAAGATTTTAGTAGCATATTATATTACAGTTGTTAGTACGAAATCAATTCAACAATGAATATGAACTACCATTCAGTGAGAGCAACTACCATCCACCCAGTCTATGGGATCACTTTCTTTGGAATGCTTTTTTCTGGCTTTTTTTGAACATAACTAGAATACAGCCCCAGGAAGTACTTAAGTGGCTACTAATGTATAGAAGAGCCAGTTTGGTGCAGGAAAATTTATGACTAGAAAAGTAGGAAAATTTTGTGTTTTTGCTTTGCTGAGGAAGAGTAGAAGCAGCATCTAATTTTGACAACAAAACAAACCAAAAAGGTTCATTGCTTTCCATGATAGGTTCCTGGGAAATACTTGTTGAATTAAGTTTTAAGCATGCTCAAATGCAGACCCTAAGCTACTAAAAAACACAAAGATTATGTCTTACTGGATGCCTGATCCAATACCTAGAAGAAAAAAGGAAGAGCGCATTTTGGGTAATTCTTTCTTGATCCTGTGAGATAAATAGTGCCAAACCACACTAGAGTTTGGTTGTCTGAGGAACTGTTTCATAGATCTAGAAACTTGTCACACGTTGATCTTAAGGGCTGCATTGGCCTTTATATTCTGTTTTCCTAGAGGTTTGGGAAAGAGTGAGACACTTCAGATTTGACTCCAGCCCCTTTTTTCCTTCTTCTAAGTTCACCTAAGCATGTTTATTTCTGGAAACAGAGGCATATTTCCAGCCTGGAGAGGCTGATAACTGGCTTATGATCTGACTCAGTATTATACAGCCAAGGGAGGCGGAAGAAAACTGGGAGAGGTCATCTTTCCCTGAGCAGTCACAGGAAACTGAATGGCCTAACTTAGAAACACTCTACTCAGCCCGTTTGCTTCTTGGTTCTTCCACACAGATTGCTCTTGTTTGATGTTTGTATGTTTCATCTCGGCATTTGTTTAAGAACAGTAGAAAAGTGTGTGATACAGTGTTGTTTTTAAGGACACTTACTTTAACTAGGTCATCTTTTTTTTTTTTTCCCAAGATGGAGCCTCGCTCTGTTGCCCAGGCTGGAATGCAGTGGCACGATCTCGGCTCACTGCAGCCTCCACCTCTCGGGTTCAAGTGATTTTCCTGCCTCAGCCTCCTGAGTAGCTGGGACTACAGGTGTGCATCACCATGCCTGACTAATTTTTGTATTTTTAGTAGAGACAGGGTTTTGCTATGTTGGCCAGGGTGGTCTCAAACTCCTGACCTCGCGATTCATCCACCTTGGCCTCCCAAAGTGCTGGGATTATGGTTGTAAGCCACTATGCCCGGCCCTAACTAGGTCATCTTTTCTTGACAAACTAGAAAACTAACTCACAGAATAAAACGTTCAACAATTTTTAGAGCCCATCACTAGTTTAATGAACGTGAGTCCAGATGCCGATAAATGCCATTAGTTTTCACTGGTGACCACAGGACAAATTATATTTCTTAGTGTCATGCACCATGCTAGTCCTTACTTGATGTCTTTCCTAATTATTTTGGTGACACTAGAGCTTTTTAAAAAAGACATATTACATATATGTATTTATATTATATTATATTACATTTAGTTGTGCATTTTAGAACCAGTTCCTAAAAACTGATAAAATAGAAAGCAAGTTTTGATACTTAAAAGGTTAACTTTTGCTAATTAAGAAAGGTGATGTATTTAGCTGAGAATGTAATTCTAGCTATGTCTTATATAGAGAAAATGAATTAAGCCATTGAGTTCTGCATATATTTTCCCCAACATTTTATTATGAAAATTTTTAAACATGAAGAAAAGTTGAAGGAATTTTACAGTAAATCCACATATATCTGCCATCTATAGTCTATCATTAACATCTTGCTTTATGACATATCTATTCATCTGTTGATCCAGCTTTTTTTAATGCACTTTAAGTTTATGTGTGTTTTTCATTTGTTAAAAACACCCACATGAGGCCAGGTAAGGTGGCTTATGCCTGTAATCCCAAAGCCTTGTAAGGCCAAGGCAGGGGAATTGCTTGAGGCCAGGAGTTTGAGACCAGCCTAGGCAATATAGTGAGATGTCATCTCCACCAAAAATTGAAAAAACGAAATATCAACATGGAAGCATGTAAAAAACAAAAAGAGAAATGAATCCACAAAAAATTTGGCTTTTGAACCCATTTTACCTGAACTAACAACTCAAGAAGATATTACTCCAGTTGTTGGTATTTTGTATTTTCTTTCTTCTCCTTTTAGCTCATCCACAAAATTCTCTGGGTAATATTGCTCGCCAGGCAGGTGTCCTATGGTGCTTGCTGCTGTTTAACCACATGTATTATTTGTTTATTTATCGGAAATGCTTCCTGCAGCTTGTCCGAAATGTTCACCCCTCTCTATTCTGATGAGAGTCACTGAGAGCAAGATTTGTCAGTGAACCATGTCACTTCCTTCATGAGTACCCCTCCAGCCTGTTTAAATCAACTGGAAAGATTTACATCCTACTTTATAATTAGTCCTCTAGTGAATCAAAAAATGAAGGAAGCGTGCAAAAAACTTGGTGAATTTTCAAATACTGAGTTTAAAGTTTAACCTTGACTCTATGAGAGATTTTACAATGACTGTTTAATAAGATTCAGAGAAACTGTCATGGTAGCTCATGCTGGTAATCCCAGCTACTTGGGAGGCTGAGGCGGGAGGGTCACTTGAGTCCTGGAGATCAAGACAAGCTTGGGCAACACAGGGAGAGCCCATCTCTGCAAAATAAAAGGAAAAATTCAGAGGAACAGTCATGTTGGCTTCCCTCTACTTCTCACCCTCGTCCTCTAACTTCACTAAAAGTACAATTTTGAACATGGAAAACGTAAAGAAGTCAGTTTCTGATGTCAAAAATGAATTCAATTCCCTAACTGGTAGCACTAGTTGAACAATATGCTTAATAAGACAAAGCTATCAAATATTCCCTTCAAGGAAATGTCATTTTTGCATATTTAATGAAGACTGGAGCATTCATTAGCTTTGGGATGTATTATATCCAATTTTTTAATCTTTGAAAATACCTTAAAATATAGCATAAACACTGTACAGGAAGAGTTGACAAAATGTTTTAAGAATTATATTTTGTTTTATTAACAATGTCATCAGTATCACTAACAATATCATCAATTTTTATCAACAATATCAACAATTTTATTTTCACTATCACGTCACCTTGTAAAGCTCTGGTTTGAATCACAGCAACCACAGTGTGGCTTTTGTTTATTATGTATTTTGACAATCCACAAGCTTTATCCAACTCATATGAGGTAATTCTTTGAATCTAAGTATGCATTTTTAAGGATATGAAAGGATATATATTTTGTGAAGAAATTAAAAACCTACAGTACTTTCATAGGAAGAAATTTAAATTATAACCAAATTTGTTTGGCACAAAATGAAAGGATATTAACTCATTGTTTCTTATCTTGTGGGTGATTACAGTTTATGTTCACTCGTTGTCTAATCACCTTCTTTCTTTCTTATGCATTAAAGTTATTATTTCAGAGGAACATAGAAACTTTTCCCTGTTCAGAGAAGGAAAACTGATAGAGAATTTAGCCTGTTCAACTAACAAATACAGATGTTGCAAATATTGAATACTGATATTTTATTCACAATAAAAATAGTTTTAGTTGTAAGAAGTCTATTTGAATTTTAAAATAAATATATTTCATACCTGTCATGGATTAAAAAATTTTTTTTCATTGAACCCAGGAGGCAGAGTTTGCAGTGAGCCAAGATTGCACCACTGCACTCTAGCCTGGGTGACAGAGCGAGACTCTGTCTCAAAAAATAAAATAAAATAAAAACAAAATAAAATAAATAAACAAATAGAAGAAGCTTTCCTTTTCAACCTTTTGGTCAAGCCTTTATGCAGTCTTATTTTCTTCAAAAGAGTTCATAATAGCACTTTCTAAAACATAATCTTTCATAAGCATCGGTATCCAAGAAGCAAAATGTATGCTCACTGATCGAACAGATGATGAGCTAAAGGAAGCAACAGAGAGAAGTTCCTCAAGTAAGCAACAACCAGCAAAACCTGAAGGGGTGTTTATTTCTTTAAAATTTTGGACATTTTCTTTAAATCCCATCTGTTAGGCAGCATAAAATTGTACTACTTGGTGAATCACTAGAGAAAGAGAAGACTTTGGAAAGGCAAAGTCACAAGAAAATAAATAATTTCCACCCACAGTACATCATAACCTCATTTAGAACATTCTGGTTTGAAAGCAAAGTCCAAGGAAATGCTTACATTCTGCTTCTATGGAAACCAAGGAAGACAAATCAAATATTTTGGTTGGATTTGAGTGGAAATCAGCAGCTCAGACATGCATCGGATGGTTCTAATTTGCTCTTTTAATATGTCTCAGATTTTCACATGAAGGGCAGATCTAGAAGTAAATTTTCATCTGAATTCTGGTAAATTGTGCTTATAAGCCCATGAGATGATCAACAATAGAGGGCTTTCATTCGAATATGGGCATTGTGGTTTTTTTAAGAATACAACAAGACATCAGGAAGCAAAAACTTTTAAAATTAGTAAAGCAAACCAGTCCTATAAAAAAAGCATGTGTGTGTGTGTATAAGATGATCAACCTTTCTACAAAATCTTTCAATAACTTTTTAACAATGTTGGTGAAGTGTTTGATCATTATTTGTTAGAATCACGTGATTGTGGCCTGATATACTTTTCTGATTATAAAATCATCTGTAGTAACTGTCATCATGACTTTCCTCCTTTAATAAACAGAAAAGAATGAAGAAGAGGAACAAGAAGCAAAAATGGAACTTAAACGCAGACTCAGCAGAAAGGTAATGAAGTTGTGACTATTAATGAGCATACGTGTTTTGAGATATACTTTGTTTTTTTTAAAAAAAAAATACTAATCCTCTCTCTGTATGTAAATCAGATGTTTAGAAATAATTTTTCCTATTATTCCTATTAGTCTATAATCATAGACAACAAAATCACCAGCCTGGGCAACATGGAGAAACCCTATCTCTACAAAAAATACAAAAATTAGCTGGCATGGTGGCACATGCCTGTAGTTCCAGCTACTCAGGAGGCTGAGGTGGGGAGACTGCTTCAGCCTGGGAGGTGGAGGTTGCTATGACCTGATATCGTGCCATTGCACTCCAGGCTGGGAGACAGAATGAGACCCTGTCTCAAAAAAAGTAACTAAATAAAATAAATCGATATAATGCACGTGCTATGAATGATGTTTATAATTGCATGTTGTGTTAATTTTGAAAAATTAACAAGGGTTTTAAATTGCATTTACTCTATGAAAATATGTACTCTGTGTGAAAATTTTAAAGATACAAAAAAGGAAAAAATAAAATCGTATGTCTTTCATTCAGAGATAGCCATTATTAATACTTCAATGCATATATTTCTATTTTTAAAAATTTGAGTCAGGTGCAGTGTCTTGCACCCATAGTCCCAGCTACTTGGAAGCTGAGTCAGGTGGATTGCTTGAGCCGAGGAGGTCAAGACCAGCCTGGAGTGAGGCCTTGTTTGAAAAAAAAAGAATTAATTAAAATTAATCTCGATCTCGCTTGATTAGAACAATGATAAAAGAAAAGAAAAAAGAAGTGAAAAAAATTTTAATTATAATAAAATTATTTCTTAAAATGCTCACACTTTCCATTTAGTGTTGGAAATATTAAACAAATAAATATTTTGTTACTCCTGAACATTTCCCACTATTCCACATCACAGCTGTGTAAGTAATTTATTAAGTGAACTTGATCATCCAGCCTGCCTGCTACAGTGCTACCCAGATTGACAAATGTCTTACCTGCCAAACTCAGACAATTGTTGTCACTTATTTATGAATGTATAAATCTGATGTTAGAGCCATCACTTTTTTCTGTGTTAAAAAAAATAATAGCCTTTGGAAAAATCAAGTGCCATCAGAGTTTATATTTCATTATAAATTCTTCTAATAATTCTTCAGGCATACCATATGCACCTAAAAATGGATAAAGTGACTAAAATGTGACATCTCCATGAAGTGTGACCTGACCCACATTTTTGTGGGCTGGCGTCGGAGAGTCTTCAACAAAAGCATTCCAAGGCAGATGAAGGTGGCAATGCTTCATTCCCACAGAAAAGCTATGGGACTATGTCGAAAGTGGTTCTGTTTTTCAAGGAAAAAGATCCTTAATTTATCCATTGTATTAGTCCATTTTCACACTGCTGATAAAAACATACCTGAGATTGGGAAGAAAAAGAGATTTAATTGGACTTATGGTTCCACATGACTGGTGAGGCCTCAGAATCATGGCAGGAGGCGAAAGGCACTTCTAACGTGGCAGCGGCAAGAGAAAATGAGGAGGAAGCAAAACGGGAAACTCTTGATAAACATATCAGGTCTTGTGAGACATTCTGACTATCACAAGAATAGAATGGGAAAGACCGAGCCCTATGATCCAATTACCGTCTCCTGGGTCCCTCCCACAACACGGGAGAATTCTGGGAGATACAATTCAAGTTGAGATTTGGGTGGGGACACAGCCAAACCATATCATTCTGCCCCTGGCCCCTCCAAATCTCACGTCCTCATATTTCGAAACCAATCATGCCTTCCCAACTGTCCACCAAAGTTTTAACTCATTTCACCATTAACCCAAAAGTCCACAATCCAAAATCTCATCTGAGACAAGGTAAATCCCTTCTACCCATGAGCCTGTAAAATCAAAAGCAAGCTAGTTACTTCCTAGATAAAATGGGGGTACAGGTATTGGGTAAATACAGCTGTTCCAAATGGGAGCTGTTCCAAATTGACCAAAACAAAGGGGTTGCAGGGCACATGGAAAGTCTGAAATCCAGTGGGGCAGCTAAATTTTAAAGCCCCAAAATTATCTTTTGAATCCAGGTTTCACATCCAAGTCACACTAATGCAAGAGGTGGGTTCCCATGGTCTTGGGCAGCTCCGCCCCTGTGGCTTTGCACGGTACAGCCTCCCTCTTGGCTGCTTTCACAGGCTAGTGTTGAGTGTCTGCAGCTTTTCTAGATGCATGGTACATGTTGTCAGTGGATCTACCATTCTGGAGTCTGGAGGACAATGACCCTCTTTGCACAGCTTGACTAGGCAGTGCCCCAGTAGGGACTCTGTGTGGGGGTTCCAAACCCATATTTCCCTTCTGCACTGCCTAGCAGAAGTTCTCCATGAGGCCCCCCCAACCCTGCCCATGGCAAACTTTGGCCTGGACATCCAGGCATTTCCATACCTCTTCTGAAATCTAGGCAGAGGTTCCCAAACCTCAATTCCTGACTTCTGTTCACCCGCAAGCTCAACACCATGTGGAAGCTGCCAAGGCTTAGGGCTTCCACTCTCTGAAGCCACAGCTCGAGCTCTACATTTGTCCCTTTCAGTCACAGGTAGAGTGGCTGGGGCACAGGGCACCAAGTCCCTAGACTGAACACAGCACATTCCTGGACTGGCCCTGCCCACAAAACCACTTTTTCCGCTTGGGCCTTGAGGCCTGTGATGGGAGGACCTGTCATGAAGGTCTCTGACATGGCCTGGAGACATTTTCCCCCATGGTCTTCAGGATTAACATTAGCCTCCTTGCTACTTATGCAAATTTCTGCAGCCAGCTTGAATTTCTCCTCAAAAAAATGTTTTTTTTCTACTGCATCTTCAGGCCGCAAATTTTCTGAACTTTTATGCTGTGTTTCCCTTTTAAAATGGAATGCTTTTAACAGCACCCAAGTCACCTTTTGAATGCTTTACTGTTTAGATATTTCTTCTGCCAGATACCCTAAATCATCTCTCTCAAGTTCAAAGTTTCACAAATCTCTAGGGCAGGGGCAACATGCCACCATTCTCTTTGCTGAAACATAGTAAGAGTCACCTTTGCTCCAGTTCCCAACAAGTTCCTCATCTCCATCTGAGACCACCTCAGCCTGGACCTTATTGTCCATGTTGCTATCAGCATTTTTGTCAAAGCCATTCAACAAGTCTCGAGGAGGTTCCAAACTTTCCCACATTTTCCTATCTTCTTCTGAGCCTTCCAAACTGTTCCAACATCTGCCTGTTACCCAGTTCCAAAGTTGATTCCACAGTTTTGGGTATCTTTTTAGGAACACCCCACTCCTGGTACCACTTTACTGTATTAGTCTGTTTTCTTGCTGCTGATAAAGACATACCCTAGAATGGGAAGAAAAAGAGGTTTAACTGGACTTACAGTTCCATATGGCTGGGGAGGCCTCAGAATCCTAACAGGAGACAAAAGGCATTTCTTAGATGGTGGCAGCAAGATAAAATGAGGAGAAAGCAAAAGCAGAAACCCCTGATAAACCTATCAGATCTCAGGAGACTCATTCACTATCACGAGAATAGCATGGAAAAGACCAGCCCTCATGATTCAATTACCTTCCCCTGGGTCCCTCCCACAACATGTGGGAATTCTGGAGATACAATTCAAGTTGAGATTTGGGTGAGGACACAGCCAAACTGTATCATTTTTTTTCCCTCAAAGCTCATTAATGTCAAATAATGATCAAACTGAAAGACTATTGACTCAGTTTCTAGGGATGACTGTAGTCTTCAATGGCCTTCAAGTTACCATCTGTAGACAAGCAATCACCCCTCCTCATTGCCCTGGGCACTCTTATGATACACATGATCTTTCTCAATCCAGCTGGGCCCCTCCATGAGGCAGCAGTGCCTGCCCTTACCCTCTGCACCCACTTGCCTCCACCATACATAGCTCCATGGTGTAGGTGCAGATCAGCCCGTAGCATTGGTAGCTACCCCATGACTGGGACAGTCCTGAGGACAAGACTGGATGGGGAATTTCTAACCTATGTTGCCACTGGTCACTTTCCTTCTAGCCAGTTTTTGGGAGCAAGGGCTTCTCTACCTCCTTATTTCCACCTGCCCCAAAGTGGCAGCAAGAAGATAGCAATATAGATTGGACAGCACCTAGACTATAACAGATCACTTAGATTAATCTCTCTCTTGTTCATTGCCTACCAGGGCTCTATGAAGATAGAGGGAGCCATAGTTGGCACATCCCTGCTCAAGTGGACTCAGGGTATGGGCCTAGGCCTTCTAAAAGTCCTTGAGTGCTTTGAATGTTAGAGTATTGGCTTAGTTCGGAAGGAAACTGAGGCCCAGGAAAGGGCTGTTAATGACTACAGAATGTAGACTCAGTGCAAAATAAGGAGTATCTCTGGACAGGTGTTGTGGCTTATGCCTGTAAACCCAGCACTTTGGGAGACTGGGATGGGAGAATTGCTTGAGCCCAAGAGTTCAAGACCATCCTGGGCAATGTAGAGAGACCCCCCCCATTCTGTTTAAATAAAAAAATAAATAAGCAATATCTCCAAAGAGGACCACTTAGATGATGGGTAGTCTGGCTGTATACAGAGTATATATAAGAGAGAAAATATATGAAAATGGGCCCTATGACTACAATAGAGGTCTAAGTCTACCTCGCTGGAGATAACTGTGATACCGCCCAACTGAGAAAAACCAAAATGGGAGTGAACTTCTGTCGCAGAGAGTAGAGAATGCCTGTTTACCAGGGGGCCAGCTTTCTTTCACCTGTCAGAATCTTATTCTTCGGTTTGAGAAAGGAACCAGAGAGAAAAGCAATATAATTACAAATTTGAATCTGGCGAAGACCACAAGGAAGGACCCAAGTTGTTGGAAGTGTCTTGAAGGTTGGAGTTGATTTTCAGCAGTGATGGTCTCAAGGAAGTACAGTTCTCCACCAGCTCTCCCCTCCCCATTCCTGTACATTGGTTTTTCTGGCCAAGGGCATGTTTCCTGTTGGGGCCTTGTCCTTATTATGAATATCTTAAGGACAGCTGTGCTGTAGGCATACCCTTTATTGGTCCCTTTCTATGTCATAACTTTTTTTTTTGAGACAGAGTCTTGCTGTGTCACCCAGGCTGGAGTGCAGTGGCGTGATCTTGGCTCACTGCAAGCTCCGCCTCCTGGGTTCACACCGTTCTCCTGCCTCAGCCTCCCAAGTAGCTGGGACTACAGGTGACTGCCACCACGCCCAGCTAATTTTTTTTTGTATTTTTAGTAGAGATGGGGTTTCACTGTGTTAGCCAGGATGGTTTCGATCTCCTGACCTCATGATCCGCCTGCCTCGGCCACCCAAAGTGCTGGGATTACAGGCGTGAGCTGCGGCGCCCGGCCTGTATGTCATAACTTTGTACATTTCTGAGTGTATGTGTTTAATATTATAGGAACAGGCTTTTGTTCCCATTTCTAAAAGTTTTTTAGAAAAACTTTTAGAAGTTTTTTGCCTTGATAATTCAATCACCAAACCAGCCGTTCTGTATCTGGGTTACTATTGTGTCTGTGCATTGCATATTCCTTGAGTCAGGGATGATAGACCTTTATCACAGTGCCAGGCAAGTTGGGGAAAATAGCATAATGCAGGTGGTTGCCAAAGACTGTGACCTATCTGAAACGATGATTTTTTATAGTCTCAAAAATTAGGGCACACGGCTTTCTAGTTCTCATTAGAAATTCCCAAGATGCTGTTGCCTTTTTTTTTTTTTTTTTTTGATGCCTGAAAGTGACCTTATTTAACCATAACTTTGAAGTGTTCTCTATAGAATACTTGCCACCATGAGGCTGTAAGCGGTTTACTGAACTCTGCCTTTTTCCTTGTCCTCCTGCAGCTCAGTCTGAGACCCACAGTGGCAGAGCTACAAGCTCGAAGGATCCTGCGATTTAATGAGTATGTAGAAGTCACAGATTCTCCTGACTATGACCGCCGAGCAGACAAGCCCTGGGCCAGGTTAACACCTGCAGACAAGGCAAGAATCCCAGTGGATTTCGTGTTGATTGTGTTGCTTTTCTGGAAGCTCCAATATCTACATTCCCCCTACTTAAGTCATCCTAGGGGATGAGATCTTACCAAATATTACAACGGTTTTCTGCCTCTGATTATTTAAGCCAGTTAAAATGATATGTTTAGTGATATCAATGTAGTTCTTTCAACTAAGTCTCAGAGAAAAGTAGTTCTTATTTACCATAAAACCCACCTGCTTTCATACCTGGATGGGGAGGGCTTTCTCACATCCAGGATTTATCCTTACTCTTAGAAAATATAACTTATACCACTTATCATTTTAAAGGGATATGTTAACAATAGAAAGGTTTAATTTTTGTCAAGACTGGCACACTTTTAATAGAAATGACAAGAAAGCAAATAGTTTAGGCTATGTGGGCCATACAATCTTTGTTGCAACTACCCAGTCCTGCCATTGTAGCATGAAAACAGCCACAGACAATGCGTAATTGAATGGATATGTTTATGTTCCAATAAAACTTTATCTACAAAACCAGATGGTGGGCCAAATTTGGCCTGCAGATCAGGCTTACCAACCCCTACTCTAAATCATTGCACACAGTTCCTGAAAAATGAAAAATACAGTGGGTTCTATCAATGTAGAAAGACTTTTATCTTATGAGTACCATTGTTCCATAGGCAAAGATTCTTGCCAACCATTTGTTTTTAAATTGTTCTAATTTTTCTCTCAGCAAAATCTGGTATTGAATAAACTTATGCTATACCCAGTTTTTTTTTTAATCGTAAGTACTTTTGCTTAAACATGCCACGTCTTAATGCTAAAACTGGGCATTTAAGCACACTCTGTGCTGACCCTTTTTAATAGGAAGCTTCATTATTTAAAGTACGTACTGTGCATCAAGCACATACTGGAGATACAGATTCAGAAATCCTTAGTTCATAAGTACAAATGAAAAGTAAGAGGAATAAGATCACAAAGGAAGAATGTTCAGAGCAAGAGTAGAGGAGAAGGAGGCTGAGAAAAGCACTCCAGGGACATTTTAGGAAGAAGCAGCAGAAAAATATTGAGAAGAAATGTCTGTGAGGTGGGGAAAGAGGAGAAGCTCGTAGCACAGCAGCTAGGAAGTACTGTCAGGGAGGACGGCCATGTGTGTGCAGTGACATGGTGAGAGGGAGCATTTTGGTGGCCTGATGGGTGGAAGCCTGTGATGGAGACAACGAGGATCAAACACAATCCTGAGAATTTGGGCTCTGAAGGGTAGCAGTATCATAAGGCAGTCGTTCAACATATGGCTGGTGATTGTGAAGGTTAATAAGCTTGGGTGCGTAAATTTGGAAAACGAGATACGGTATCAAGGGAGTGATTTTTTTTTTCAATTTATGGGAAATACTTGAACAATTTTTTATGCTGTGAAGGGGTCAAAAGAAAGGGAGAGGTTGAACATACAGGAGGAAAAGTCAGTAACTGATAGAGTGGGAAAAAATCACTGGAGTAGCAGGACAGTACTTATGTGGAAGAGGCAAGGAGCAGACCCTTGAGGACAGAAGGGAGAGCACAGGCTGAGGAAGCTAGGAAGTCATATTTCATTGTGCTTTTACTTTGCCTCTCGCTCATTTTGAGTGAAGTTGAGCAAATTTTCATATGCCTATTGGGCATTTGGATTCCACTCCACTGAAGTACCTTTTGCCCATTTTCTTTTGGGTTGTCAATTTTTTCTGATTCATAGGAGTTCTTCATATATTTCAGTTATATATGTTGCAAATATTGATTTAACAAGATTCTTAAACTTCATACAGTCAAATTTGTCAACCTTTTTCTTTATGGTTTATGATTTTGTTTCTGGTTTTAAACATTCTTTGCATACCAAAATGATAGATATATTCTCATATACTGTCTTCTAAAGTGTTTATAGTTTTGCTTTTCACATTTAACTTCTTGGTTTGCCTGGAGTTGTCTTTTGGGGAAAGTATAAGATATGCTTTCAGTTTTCTTGGTCATCTGTATTATATGTTTGTTTTTTATGTCATTATTTGCTCTTTTCTCTTCTTCCCCTTAATTTTTTGGGCTTTATTGGCTGTTCTGTTCTAACCTAAGATAGACTCTCCAGATTATTAATTTTCATCCTTCCTTACTTTCTGATAGAAGCACTGAGGGTTAGAAATGACTCTGTGTGTCAGTGATTTGCAACCTTGGCTACATATTGGAATCACCTATAGATCTTTAAGAATGCAGATGTCTGGGTCCCCTCTCCAGAGATGCTGATCTCATTGGTCTGGGATGTGGCCTTTATATTGGGATTTGTAGTAATTATGTCTCATATGTCCTTGAAAACAATATGTGTCCTACAGTTTGAGGGTGTGCAAATTCTCCTGTAAAATCAGTCTTGTTAGTTCTATTCAGATTTCTGTAGCCTTAGTTTTGTTTTTTTTTTTTTTGTCTATTTGATCTGTCAGGTAACAAATAAGACGTGTTAAATCTCCCACTATGTGGATTTTTTTGTACTTCTTATAATTCTGTCAATTTTGCTTCATTTATTGTGAGGTGTGTCATTAGATATATATGTTTAGAATGCATACATTTTCCTGATGAAAACTTTATTATATTTAAAAATATAACTTTTAAACTAGATTATCAAAATGAGTTATTTTAGACTACCTTGGTACTATGAATTAAAGCAACAAACCTCTGTGATGTTTAGCTCATGGCTTTGAATTTTCAGTGTACATTTCATCCCTCCCTGCCTATCCCCTTACTTACTGTCTCACACATCCATGTGAAGAGGCCTGACATTCCTGCCTTATATTAATAAGAAAAATGAGACAAAATAGTGGTAAAGTGTTGGGGCGGCGAAAATTTTTGGGGGTGGTATGGAGAGATAATGGGCGATGTTTCTTAGAGCTGCTTCGAGCAGGATTAGGGGAGGCGTGGGAACCTACAGTGGGAGAGATTCAACTGAAGAAAAATTTTGGGGTAAAGGGTGATACTGTGGGGTTGTTAGAAGGAGCATTTGTCATATAGAATTATTGGTGATGGCCTGGATGCGATTTTGTATGGATTGAGAAACTAAATGAAAGATACAAGGTCCGAATAAGAGAAGGAGAAAAACAGGTATTAAAGGACTAAGAATTGGGAGTACCCAGTCCAAGTGAAAGCAAAGAGAGGCTGGGATGAAGGGTGCAAGGAATAGTAAAGAAAGCATGTTTGAGATCCAGAACAGAATAATGGGTTATGGAGGGGTTGTTGAGGGAGGTATTGAGAATAGGAGAGTATATGTGTTTGGCACCACGGGGTGGATAGGCAAAACAATTTGGTTGATAAGGCGCAGATCCTGAACTAACCTGTAAGACTTGTCTGGTGTTTGGGCAGGTAAAATGGGGGAATTGTAGGGAGAGTTTATATGTTTTAGAAGCCCATGCTGTATCAGGAGAGTGATAACAGTCTTTAATCCTTTTAAAGCATGCTGTGGGATGGGATACTGGTGTTGAGCGAGGTAAGAGTGATAGGTTTTAATGGGATGGTAAGGGGTGCATCATTTGTCACCGAGGAGGGAGTAGAGGTATCCTATACACTTGTGGATTCAGGTGGGGAAATACAAGGAGAGGATGCGAAGGAGGTTTTGAACTAGGGGAAAAGGTGGCAATGAGGTATGGCTGTAGCCCAGGAATAGTCAGGGAAGCAGATAATTTAGTTAAAATGTGTCTATCTAATAAGGGAGCTGGGCAGATGGGGATAACTAAAAAGGAGTGCTTAAAAGAGTATTGTCTAAGTTGGCACCAGAGTTGGGGAGTTTTAAGAGGTTTAGAACCCTGGCCATCAATACCCACAACAGTTATGGAGGCAAAGGAAAAACGCCTTTGTAAAGAAGGTCATGTGGAGTTGGTAGCCTCCATATTGACTAAGAAGAGGACGGAGTGTAACTACACTGTAAGAGTTACCCAAAGCATCTGTGATGGTCCAGGAGGCTTCCAAGGCGGTCGGGCAGTGTCAGTCTTCAGCCCCTAAGCCGAGAAGATTTGGGGAGGAGTCAGTCAGAACCTTGGGCCAGTTGGGCAGTCCAATTTCCAGTGGGGTCCCGCACAGATGGGACATGGCTTAGGAGGAATCCCAGGCTGCGGGCATTCCTTGGCCCAGTAGCCAGATTTCCAGCAATTGAAGCAAAATCCTGGGGGAGGAAGACCTGAAGGAATGCCTGACCTCTGTGGCTTAGGCGTTTTGAAGTTTTTGTGTGCTGGAGATATGGCTGGGGTTTCTCTCACAGCGGAGGCAAGTAATTGCAACTCTTCTCTATTATTGTACACCTGGAAGGTGAGGTTAATTAAGTCCTGTTGTGGGGTTTGAGGGCTGGAATCTAATTTTTGGAGCTTTTTCTAATGTTGGGAGTTTACTGGGTGATAAAATGCATATTAAGAATAAGGCGGCCTTCTAGCCCCTCTGGGTCTAGGGCGGTAAAGCGTCTAAGGGTTGCTGCTAAGCAGGCCATGAACTGGGCTGGGTTCTTTAACTTGGGTAGTTTCTTTAAGTTTGTCATAATTAACAGCTTTGTAAGCTGCCTTTTAAGCCCTTCAACTAGGCAGGAAACCATGTAATCTCGCCTAGCTATACCTGATATAGTTCCACTGGGGATCTTCTCGGGGAACTGCTCTAATGCCTTCCTGGAGGTCTGGCTCATGAAGCCGGTGGTTATCGGCGTGAGATTGGGCTAGAGAAAAAGCTCTTTCCCGTTCATCTGGGTAGAAGTTAGGATGACATTTAAGTCACTCCAGGTTAAATTGTAGGACAGAGTTAGATATCGGAATTCCTGTATATGGTTAGTGGGGTCTGATGAGAAACAGCCTAAATGCTGACTGATTTGGGAAAGGTCTGATAGAGAAAAAGGCACATGTACCCTGACTATGCCTTCAGCTCCAGCCACCTCTCTAAGAGGAAATTGTTGGGCAGGTGAGGGAGGGCTAGTCGTGGAACGAAACTGTAAGCCAGACTGGGTGTCAGGAGGGGAAGTGATAGAAGGATCATAGGGTGGGGGAGCAGAAGCTGAGGAAGAATTGCGACCTGGCTTGGCCTAGCGAGGAACAGCCGGGGGAGAAGGGGAGAGGTCAGATGAGTCCATAGAAAAAGATTCAGAGAACTCAGAGCTTGGAGTGGAGACTGAAGGAGCAGACAGGAGAGAAAGAAGAAAGATTTGGGATGGGTCTCATTGGGAGCAGAGACTAGGGAGGGATGAGTGTGTAAAAGAGTGCCTGGACATCAGGCACTTCAGACCATTTGGCCATTTTCTTTTCTTTTTTTTTTTTTTGAGACGGAGTCTCGCTCTGTCGCCCAGGCTGGAGTGCAGTGGCCGGATCTCAGCTCACTGCAAGCTCCGCCTCCTGGGTTTACGTCATTCTCCTGCCTCAGCCTCCTGAGTAGCTGGGACTACAGGCACCCGCCACCTCACCCGGCTAGTTTTTTGTATTTTTTTAGTAGAGACGGGGTTTCACCGTGTTAGCCAGGATGGTCTCGATCTCCCGACCTCGTGATCCGCCCGTCTCGGCCTCCCAAAGTGCTGGGATTACAGGCTTGAGCCACCGTGCCCAGCCCATTCCCAGCTATCTTATTATTCAAATGCAAAACTTCAGAAAGGCAGGTAGGGCCAGATAAATGAGTAAAGGTCACTGCAGTTGCCAAGTATGCAAACAGGGAGAGTCTAAATGACTAACCACCCTCATATGGAAACTAAATTGTCCAAACCCTAGAAATGGTTCTTTTTAACTCTTGTTCTTTTGTTAGAAGGTAAAGCTCATTCCTCTCTAGCTGTAACAGAGAGGATTTTTTTTTTTTTAATTTTATGTTGAAACAAAAATGGGATTTTGTTCTGGACTTCTAGGCTGCAGGGGAAAGGTACATGGCCAGGTTTTCTGCCACAGGCTTTGTTTCTGTTCATGAGTGCTTTGAAGGCACATGACTTTGGCATTTCCCTTGCAGATCTGATCCCCAGAGCATAGCCACAGCCCCTTTCTCCTCACACATGGGCCTCATTTTCTCCCTCTGACAGTATCTCTCACATTTCTCCTGAGACTTTTAAAGTCTAAAAGGCAGCATTTTAGAAGTGGATTTTATTGTGTATGTGTGTGTATCTCTACAAGAAAATTAAGAGGTAGAATTTCTTTTAAATAGAAAAAATATTGGCCAGGCATGGTGGCTCATGCCTATAATCCTAGCACTTTGGGAGGCCGAGGTGGGCAGATTTCTTGAGCTAAGGAGTTTGAGACCAGTCTGAGTGATGTGGTGGAACCCTGTCTCTACTAAAAAATACAAAAAATTTGCCGGGTGTGATGGCACGTGCCTGTAGTCCCAGCTACTCGGGAAGCTGAGGTGGGAGAATTGCTTGAGCCCAGGAGCAGGAGGCTGCAGAGAGCCATGCCACTGCACTCCAGCCTGTGCAGCAGAGCCAGACCTTGTCTCAAAATAAATAAATAAATGAATAATATGGTACACTTTTAAAGATAAAAAAATAGAAAATGCAACAATTTAAGATGTTTATGTGTAGTATATTGTATATACACAGGTGATGAATATTCATTGGGCCATATCTGAATATTCAAAATGCAAAATAAGAAAACACTTTAATGCCCAGTACTTTTAAGAATTTCTAAAAATACCATTTCCTACTTAACACTGACAAAAATTGTTGCCTCTAGTTGTTAAAAGATATATGTGATGAAATCATACTTACTGCCCAGAGATCCTAAAACTATCAATGGTCTTAGTGTATATTTTATTTTAGAATGAAAATGACACATGCTAATCACCATTATTAACCAGCGTTTCTGATTTTCTTGCTTTTCACCTTAAAGCATTTTGTAATATATTATTTATTA
>NW_016803245.1:416471-418545 GCF_001698545.2 Rhinopithecus bieti | reverse complement strand
TAGATCAAATTTAAAATAATATATTGTATTAAGTTAATTCATGTAAAAATTGTAATTTAACTATTATGTTTAAAATGAGTTTTATTTTAACTTTTGAGGTCTATGTCCCATTTTAAAAAACTAGTCAAGATAAATATTTCCACCTCTGCTTTAAAAAATAAACAATGAGGCCAGGTGCAGTGGCTCATGACTGTAATCCAAGCACTTTGAGAGGGTGAGTTGGGTGGATCTCTTGAGGTCAGGAGTTGAAGACTAGCCTGACCAACATGGTGAAACCCCATCTCTCCTAAATATACAAAAATTAGCTGTGCGTGGTGGCTTCTGCCTGTAATCCCAGCTACTTGGGAGGCTGAAGCAGGAGAATCACTTGAACTCAGGAGGCAGAAGTTGCCGTGAGCTGAGATTGTACCACTGCACTTCAGCCTGGGTGACAAAGTGAGACTCCATCTCAAAAACAAAACAAAACCAACCAAACAAACAAACAAAAAATGAATTCCTGTCAGCCTAAGGGAGCACCGTTTTTCTTTCTCTTATCTTAGTGCCATTTTCTTAGCCCCATTAAGCTACCACCTTGCATTTTAAAGAATAGTAACCAATCAGTCAATAATTAATCAATGTCTCTCCTTTCTGTGAAGGAGGAATGCCCTTGCTGGGTGTGGTGGGGAATCTCTGAAATCTGGTAGTCTGGTTAAATGGCTCATGTTGGAAAAGAGAAGTGATGGGAGAAATGCCTTATTAATTGTGAACTTGATTGAGCTTTATTCACCTTTAACATAAAATTTTCAGGTCAGGGCACAATGACTCACACTTGTAATGTCAGCACTTTGGGAGGCCAAGGTGGGAGGGTCACTTGAGGCCAGGAGTTAAAGACCAGCCTGAGCAACATAGCAAGACCCTCTCTCTACAAAAACTAAAAGACTTAGCCAGGTGCAGTAGCACATCCCTGTATTCCTAGCTACTTGGGAGGCTGAAGCAGGAGGATCCCTTGAGTCCGGGAGTTCAAGACTGCAGTGAGCTATAATTGTGCCACTGCACTGCAGCCTGGGCAATAGAATGAGACCCTGTCTCTAAAACAAAAATAAACAAAATAAAATTGTCAGTTTTAGAATATATGTACTTAGAGCACTAGAAATACATGTACAGTAAAATAGAGATGGCCTGGTTTCCTGCACTGAGGTTGATAAATGAGTTGGCCCTTCAGTGGCAGACAGGTGAGGTCAGAGAAGGCCATCAAATTGGCCTGAAGATCTAGGCTTGCCTGCCGGTAACCATCTCCTTAGAGTAGAGCTTGGAAGCTCCATGGAGGAGAGAAGGGCAGTCTTTAGAGCTGGGCACTTCTAGTATGGATTGATTCTTGACTTGGCCACTTGGTAGTTGTTTGACCTTGGCCAAGTCGTTTAACCTAGGCTTACTTACTAGCAAAATAAAGCCAATTATATCTATCTTGAGAATTAGGTAGAATATCTCTAGAATTCCTGCTCATCAATAAATGGTAGCTCTTACCAATATTGTACTCATGGTCAGGGATGAGAAGCCAAGCTTTGTTCCCCATTGGTGATATTTTCATTGTTGATTCCTCAGTTTATGATCTAGTCTAAAACTATCCAGTGAAAGAGAGTGTAGAATTTTTTCAGATGAGCTGTGGTTTTGTCCAACTCAGTAATCACTTACTAAAAACCTTACAATATATTAAATATCATCCTAGATACTGGAGATTTGAAGTTGAATAACACATACAGTCTTTCCGGGAACACAGTGCCTAAACAGGTCCTAAGAAAGCCTGAGATTTTTGTTCTCCCTAAGCTATTCTTTGCCCTGTTCATTGCTGCCCTAGCAGCAGAAGGGCAACACTTACCTCCTTGTGGCATTGAACTTGATTGATGAGTAGTCCAGAAATCCTCTCCACATCCCATCATAATTTTACCCAAGAAATAAAGGATATCAAAATGGCAATTCTAGTTAATTCTGGCCCCACAGCTCATGCTATTTAGGAAGGCAGCAAGGTCTGCATTTTCCTTCTCTTTCTTTCGTTCGTTCTTTCTTTCTTTCTTTCTCTCTCTCTCTCTCTCTCTTT
>NW_016803245.1:401787-415866 GCF_001698545.2 Rhinopithecus bieti | reverse complement strand
TTCTTTCTTTCTTTCTTTCTTTCTTTCTTTCTTTCTTTCTTTCTTTCTTTCTTTCTTGTTTCATTATACTTTAAGTTCTGGGTTACATGTGCAAAACGTGCAGGTTTGTTACGTAGGTATACACGTGCCATGGTGGTTTGCTGCACCCATCAACCCATCACCCACATTAGGTATTTCTCCTAATGTTATCCCTCCCCTAGTCCCCCACTCCCCACAGGCCCCAGTGTGTGATGTTCCCCTCCCTGTGTCCATGTGTTCTTATTGTTCAACTCCCACTTATGAGTGAGAACATGCGGTGTTTGGTTTTCTGAGCTTGTGATAGTTTGCTGAGAATGATGATTTCCAGCTTCATCCATGTCCCTGCAAAGGACATCAACTTATCCTTTTTAATGGCTGCATAGTATTCCATGGTGTATATGTGCCACATTTTCTTAATCCAGTCTATCATCGATAGACATATGGGTTGGTTCCATGTCTTTGCTATTGTGAATAGTGCTGCAATAAACATACGTATGCATGTGTCTTTATTGTAGAATGATTTATAATCCTTTAGGTCTATGTGCAGTAATGGGATTGCTGGGTCAAATGGTATTTCTAGTATTAGATCCTTGAGGAATTGCCATACTGTCTTCCACAATGGTTGAACTAATTTACACTCCCACCAACAGTGTAAAAGCATTCATATTTTCCACAACCTCTCCAGCATCTGTTGTTTCCTGACTTTTTAATGATTGCCATTCTAACCGGCATGAGATGGTATCTCATTGTGGTTTTGATTTGCATTTCTCTCATGACCAGTGATGATGAGCATTTTTTCATATGTCTGTTGGCTGCATAGATGTCTTCATTTGAGAAGTTTCTGTTCATATCCTTAACCCATTTTTTGATGGGGTTGTCTGCTTTTTTCTTGTAAATTTGTTTAAGTTCTTTGTAGATTCTGGATATTAGCCCTTTGTCAGATGGATAGATTGCAAAAATTTTCTCCCATTCCGTAGGTTGCCTGTTCACTCTGTTCACTCTTTTGCTGTGCAGGAACTGTTTTGTTTAATTAGATCCCATTTGTCAATTTTGGCTTTTGTTGCCATTGCTTTTGGTGTTTTAGTCATGAAGTCTTTGCCCATGCCTCTGTCCTGAATGGTATTGCCCAGGTTTTCTTCTAGGATTTTTGTGGTCCTAGATCTTACATTTAAGTATTTGATCCATCGTGAGTTGATTTTTGTATAAGGTATAAGGAAGGGGTCCAGTTCCAGTTTTCTGCATATGGCCAGCCAGTTTTCCCAACACCATTTATTAAATAGGGAATCTTCCCTATTGCTTGTATGTGTCAGGTTTGTCAAAGATCAGATGGTGGTAGATGTGTGGTGTTATTTCTGAGGACTCTGTTCTGTTCCATTGATCTATATGTTTTGGTACCAGTACCATGCTGTTTTGGTTACTGTAGCCTTGTAAAGTTTGCAGTCAGGTAGCAAGGTACCTCCAGCTTTGTTATTCTTGCCCAGGATTGTCTTGGATATGCGAGCTCTTTTTTGGTTCCATATGAAGTTTAAAGTAGTTTTTTCCAATTCTGTGAAGAAAGTCAGTGGTTGCTTGATGGGGATGTCTTTGAATCTGTAAATTACTTTGGGCAGTAAGGCCATTTTCAGTATATTGATTCTTCCTATCCATGAGCATGGAATGTTTTTCATTTGGTTGTGTCCTCTCTGATTTCCTTGAGCAGTGGTTTGTAGTTCTCCTTGCAGAGGTCTTTCACATCCCTTGTAAGTTATATTCCTACGTATTTTATTCTCTTTGTAGCAATTGTGAATGGGAGTTCACTCATGATTTGGCTCTCTGTTTATCTGTTATTGGTGTATAAGAATGCTTGTGATTTTTGCACATTGATTTTGTATCCTTAGACTGCTGAAGTTGCTTAAGGAGATTTGGGGCTGAGACGATGGGGTTTTCCAAATATACAGTCATGTCATCTGCAAACAGAGATAATTTGACTCTGTAGCTTTAATAATTTGATATTTAATAATTTATCAAATTATCAAATTTATCAAATAAAAAGGTCAAATTTAATAATTTGACCTTTATTGCTTTCTCTTGACTGATTGCCCTGGCCAGAACTTCCAATACTATGTTTAATAGAAGTGGTGAGAGAGGGTATCCTTGTCTTGTGCCGGTTTTCACAGGGAATGCTTCCAGTTTTTGTCCATTCAGTATGATATTGGCTGTGGGTTTGTCATAAACAGCTCTTATTAGTTTGAGATACATTCCATCAATACCTAGTTTAGCATGAAGGGCTGTTGAATTTTATCAAAGACCTTTTCTGCATCTATTGAGATAATCATGTGGTTTTTGTCATTGCTTCTGTTTATGTGATGGATTACATTTATTAATTTGTGTATGTTGAACCAGCCTTGCATCCTAGGGATGAAGTCAACTTGATCATGGTAGATCAGCTTTTTGATGTGCTGCTGGATTCGGTTTGCCAGTATTTGATTGAGGATTTTTGCATTGATGTTCATCAGGGATACTGGCCTAAAATTATCTGTTTTTGTTGTGTCTCTGGCAGGCTTTGGTATCAGGATGATGCTGGCCTCATAAAATGAGTTAGGGAGGACTGCCTCTTTTTCTATTGATTGGGATTGTTTCAGAAGGAATGGTACCAGCTCCTCCTTGTACCTCTGGTAGATTTCGACTGTGAATCTGTCTGGTCCTGGACTTTTTTTGGTTGGTAGGCTATTAATTATTGCCTCAATTTCAGAACTTGTTATTGGTCTATTCATAGATTCACTTTCTTCCTGGTTTAGTCTTGGGAGGGTGTATGTGCTCAGGAATTCATCCATTTCTTCTAGATTTTCTAGTTTATTGATTTAGAGGTTTTTATAGTATCCTCTGATGGTAGTTTGTGTTTCTGTGGGATCAGTGGTGATGTCCCCTTTATCATATTTTATTGCATCTATTTGATTCTTTTCTTCTTTATTAGTCTTGCTAGCAGTCTATCTATTTTGTTGATCTTTTCAAATAACCAGTTCCTGGATTCATTGATTTTTTTTGAAGGGTTTTTTATGTCTCTATCTCCTTCAGTTCTGCTCTGATCTTAGTTATTTCTTGTCTTCTGCAAGCTTTTGAATTTGTTTGCTCTTGCTTCTCTAGTTCTTTTAATTGTGATGTTTGGGTGTCGATTTTAGATCTCTTTTGCTTTCTCTTGTGGGCATTTAATGCTGTAAATTTCCCGCTACACAATGCTTTAGCTGTGTCCCAGAGATATGGTACATTGTGTCTTTGTTCTCATCGGTTTCAAAGAACATCTTTATTTCTGCCTTCATTTCGTTATTTATCGAGTAGTCATTCAGGAGCAGGTTGTTCAGTTTCCATGTAGTTGTGCGGTTTTGAGGCAGATTCTTAATCCTGAGTTCTAATTTGATTGCACTGTGGTCTGAGAGACAGTTTGTTTCGATTTCTGTTCCTTTACATTTGCTGAGGAGTGTTTTACTTCCAATTATGTGGTCAATTTTAGAATAAGTGCATTGTGGTGCTAAAAAGAATGTATATTCTTTTGATTTGGGGTGGAGAATACTGTAGATGTCTGTTACATTCACTTGGTCCAGAGCTGAGTTCGAGTCTTGGATATCATTGTTAATTTTTTGTCTTGTTGATCTTTCCAGTATTGACAGTGGGGTGTTAAAGTCTCCCATTATTATTGTGTGGGCGTCTAAGTTTCTTTGTAGGTGTCTAAGAACTTGTTTTATGAATCTGGTGCTCCTGTATTGAGTGCAAATATATTTAGAATAGTTAACTCTTTTTGTTGAATTGATCCCTTTACCATTATGTAATGACCTTCTTTGTCTCTTTTGATATTTGTGTGTTTAAAGTCTGTTTTATCAGAGACCAGGATTGCAAGCCCTGCTTTTTTTTTTGCTTTCTGTTTGCTTGGTAGGTCTTCCTCCATCCCTTTATTTTGAGCCTATGTGTGTCTTCGCACGTGAGATGGGGTCTCCTGAATACAGCACACTGATGGGTCTGGACTGTTTATCCAGTTTGCCAGTCTGTGCCTTTTAATGGGGGCATTTAGCCCATTTACATTTAAGGTTAATATTGTTATGTTTGAATTTGATCCTGTCATTATGATGTTAGCTGGTTATTTTGCCCATTAGTTGATGCAGTTTCTTTATAGCATCAAAGGCCTTTACAGTTTGGCATGTCTTTGCAGTGGCTGGTACCGGTTGTTCCTTTCCATGTTTGGTGCTTCCTTCAGGAGCTCTTGTAAGGCAGGCCTAGTGATGACAAAATCTTTCAGCATTTGCTTGTCTGGAAAGGATTTTTTTTCTCCTTCACTTATGAAGCTTAGTTTGTCTGGATATGAAATTTTGGGTTGGAAATTCTTTTCTTTAAGAATGGTTGAATATTGGCCCCCCACTCTCTTCTGGCTGGTAGGGTATCTGCCAAGAGATCCGCTGTGAGTCTGATGAGCTTCTCTTTGTGGGTAACCTGACCTTTCTCTCTGGCTGCCCTTGACATTGTTTCCTTCATTTTAACCTNCTGGTTATTTTGCCCATTAGTTGATGCAGTTTCTTTATAGCATCAAAGGCCTTTACAGTTTGGCATGTCTTTGCAGTGGCTGGTACCGGTTGTTCCTTTCCATGTTTGGTGCTTCCTTCAGGAGCTCTTGTAAGGCAGGCCTAGTGATGACAAAATCTTTCAGCATTTGCTTGTCTGGAAAGGATTTTTTTTCTCCTTCACTTATGAAGCTTAGTTTGTCTGGATATGAAATTTTGGGTTGGAAATTCTTTTCTTTAAGAATGGTTGAATATTGGCCCCCCACTCTCTTCTGGCTGGTAGGGTATCTGCCAAGAGATCCGCTGTGAGTCTGATGAGCTTCTCTTTGTGGGTAACCTGACCTTTCTCTCTGGCTGCCCTTGACATTGTTTCCTTCATTTTAACCTTGGTCAATCTGACAGTTATGTGTCTTGGGGTTGCTTTTCTTGAGGAGTATCTTTGTGGTGGTCTCTGTATTTCCTGAATTTGAATGTTGGCCTGTGTTGCTAGGTTGGGGAAGTTCTCCTGGATAATATCCTGAAGAGTGTTTTCTAACTTGGTTCCATTATCCCCGTCACTTTCAGGTACATCAATCAAACATGGATTAGGTCTTTTCACATAGTCTTATATTTATTGGAGGCTGTGTTCGTTTCTTTTCACTCTTTATTCTCTAATCTTATCTTCTCACTCTATTTCATTAATTTGATCTTCAATCACTGATATCCTTTTTTCCACTTGATCGAATCGGCTATTGAAGCTTGTATATGCTTCATGAAGTTCTCGTACTGTGGTTTTCAGCTCCATCAGGTCATTTAAGCTCTTCTCTACACTGGTTATTCTAGTTAGCCATTCATCTAACCTTTTTTCAAGGTCTTTAGCTTCCTTGCGATGGGTTAAAACATGCTTCTTTAGCTCGGAGAAGTTGGTTGTTACCAATCTTCTGAAGCCTACTCTGTCAACTCGTCAAACTCATTCTCTGTCTAGTTTTGTTCCCTTGCTGGCAAGGAGTTGTGACCCTTTGGAGGAGAAGAGTCACTCTGGTTTTTGGAATTTTCAGCCCTTTCTGCTCTGGTTTCTTCCCATCTTTGTGGTTTTATCTACCTTTGGTCTTTGACGTTGGTAACCTACAGATGGGGTTTTGGTGTGGATGTCCTTTTTGTTGATGTTGATACTATTCCTTTCTGTTTGCTCATTTTACTTCTAACAGACTGGCCCCTCAGCTTCAAGTCTGTTGGAGTTTGCTGGAGGTCCACTCCAGGTTCTGAATTTTCGACAAATCACCTGTTGCTTCTTCCCAGCATAACCCCTGAGCTGACTGGGAGTGATGAAGCAGACCTGTTACCACTCACCACTGGCCAATTTTAAACTTAGCTTCAGACATTTTTGTTTCCTTTTTCCTCTCTATAATTCTCATGATGCCAAAATTACTACATATTTGGTCTCAGTTTCTATCTCATAGAGTTTTGTTGTTGTTGTTTCTACTCTAGAAATACCTAGTTTGGGCTCAATGGTTTCCCATTGGTGGTACAACCCAGCACCACTGGGGCTCTAATTCCCTAAAACTTCAGCCCAGCTCTTTCTATCTCATGTCTTTCAACAAAATCAGTCCCAGACTGGGTGTGGTGACTCATGGCTGTAATCCCAACACTTTGGGTAGGCTAAGGCAGGAGGATTGCTTGAGACCAGCCTGGGCAACACAGCAAATCCTCGTCTCTACAAATTTTTTTTTTTTTTTAAATTAGCCAGGTGTGGTGGCCACACAGCTGTGGTCCCAGCTACTCGGGAGACTGAGGTGGGAGGGTGTCTTGAGCCTTGGAATTTGAGGCTGCAGTGAGCTGTGATCACACCACCTGCACTCCAGCCTGGGTGACAGAACAAGACCCTGTCTCAAAAAAAAAAAAAAAAAATCAGTCCTCTTTACATATATGTGAAGAATTATTAGGCCTAAAACCTGGTCTCCATTGCAAAAAAGAGAGTTAAGTTTATTATACATGTATTTGTCTAAAGTGTCTGAATTACTTTTTTTCCTCTTTAAACTCTCTCAGGAAATCTTACTCTTTATTCCAAGAAGAAGTATCTGTTGTAATAAAAATATGATCAATCTTCAGTGAATTTTAAATAAGCATTTTATCTCTTTAATTGTCTGTAGTCACATCTTTCTGGTATAATTTTTTCAAACAACTCATCCTTATAATTTCACATCACTTCCATTGCCACATCATTCACATAACTGATACATCTTTTCTAATTGTAAGCCCACACACACAACATGCAGATCTGAAGCAATTATCCTGATGACAGGGGCCCAGAGGCTCATTTTAGTGGAAAGACTGTAGGATGTGAAGTTAAAAGGCTTCTGTGTGAGCCCCATGTTTGTCACTTAACCCTTTTCCTGTTTAGAGAAAGAAAATGCACCTCACTGCCAGTGCTCCTTTAATTTTACATAAACACGCTCTTTGAGGCTGAAGCAAATCTGACAGATTTCCCATGTGAAAATAAACTAGGGGCTGATTGCGGTGGCTCACGCCTGTAGTCCCAGCACTTTGGGAGGCCGAAGTGGGTGGATCGCTTGACCCTGGGAGTTTGAAACCAGCCTGGCCAACATTGTGAAATCCACCTCTACAGAAGATTACAAAAAATTAACCAGGCATGATGGTGTGCACCTGTAGCCCCAGCCACTCAGGAGGCTGAGATGGGAGGATTGTTTGAACCCAGGAGGCAGAGGTTGCAGTGAGCTGAGATCACGCCACTGCACTCCTACCTGAATGACAGAGTGAGACCCTGTCTTAAATAAATAAATAAATAAATTGCAAAAACTGTTCTTGGAGTTGTTTCTAAGTAGAACCAACATCAAAATCATCTATTTTGGAAAAATCAGATTCATCGAACAATTTTTTGGCCAACAACTGTTTGAGAATGATGTTAACATCACACATAGAAACGCTGCGTTTTCTAGGATTTGACATTTTCAGCAATAGAGAAGTACTTATTTTGTAAATGGGAATACCACTACTAAAACCATAATGCTATAAATAGAATGATGTCTTCTGTTTCCAAAGTCGTTGTGAAAATAAAAGCAAGATATTTCATGGCAAACTTATCCTGAGGTGAACAACTGCAGCCGTTAGTGCTGCCAGGCAAGTATTCTCAGGGCAAACAGGAAAAGGGTTAACGTGCATCTCTCTCTAGCAAGTCACATGATGTCTCTAGGCCTCCATTGTATCAGCTGTAAGGTAAAAGCCTTAGAATAGTTCTTAGGTTATCAACTGCTTTTTAACAAATCACCCCAGAACTTAGTGGCTTTTAAAACAGCTATTTTGTTCTCAATTCTGTGAGTTAGGAATTTGGGAAGGGCTCAGCCCAGCAGTTTGTTTCGGATCCCTGTGGCATCAGGTGAAATGCTGGGTTAGAGAATTCACTTCCAAGATAGCTTCTTCACTAATCGTTGGTGCCTTTTGCTCCTTGTCCTCTCTCTCTCTGTCTACCCAGTATCTTATCCTCCAGGGCCTTTTCCTGTATCTTGGGTTTCTCACAGCATAGTTTTCTGAGAGTAGTCACTTTTTTTTTACGTGGTAGCTGACTTTCAAGTAGCAAGAAGCAAAAGGTGCCAGGCCAGTTAAGGGCTTCATCAGACTGGCATGTATCACCTCTACCTCTACGGTGTGCATTTGTTGAAAGCGGTTACAGGACTCACCCAGTGTCGAGGCTGGAGAGATAGACTTCACCTCTTGATAGGGAAATTGCAAAGTCACATTGCAGATGAGCATGTAGGATGTGCCTGTAAATAGTAAACTGTCTCTCTTTATGTGTATGTATATGGTCACCAGTGAATTACAAATTTTGTTAATATGACAGATGTATAGCACACAATTTACAATAGTAATGTTTTGTAAATTCCATATCTCAGTTGATTCTCACAGAATGCTTTCATTGATTTTTGCCATACTAGATCAGCAGTAGCTAACCTACTATTGCAAATAAGGACTTTATCTTATTCATGGTTAAGTCAACTTCGGTGGCATTATCTTCTTTAATTCCAGTAGACTCTTCATAAATAAAAATGAAAGAATTGTTAATCCCAATCACAAACTAGAATAATCTGTTTTTCAAGAGGCTCATAATAATGATATTTTATTGACTCTGCAGTGTACAAAGCACTTTCAAATACGCTCTTGATTAATGCTCATGATTTTGTGAAGAATTTCCTCCTGGTTTTCCAGATAAGAAAACTGAGGTTTGGAGTGAAGTGACTTACTAAGGGTCACACTGCTGATGAGGACATAGCCAAGACTAGAATACCTGTCTTCTAACTCCAAGTGTACCGCTTTTCACTTCCTCTGCTGAACCCTTACATTTGGAGAAGAAATTTAAAATGAACATCAAGACAGGATTCTCTGGCACTATTCAAATTAAAATACTTCCTTTCGGCTGGGCACAGTGGCTCATGCCTGTAATCCCAGCACTTTGGAGGGCCGAGGTGGGTGGATCACGAGGTCAGGAGTTTGAGACCAACCTGCCCAACATGGTGAAACCCCGTCTCTACTAAAAATACAAAAATTAGCTGGGCATGCTGGCACATGCATGTAATCCTAGCTACTCGGGAGGCTGAGGCAGGAGAATCACTTGAACCCGGGAGGCGGAGGTTGCAGTGAGCCAAGATCGCACTACTGCACTCCAGCCTGGGCGACAAGAGTGAAACTCCATCTCAAAAAACAAAAACAAAAACAAAACAAAACAAAAAAACCTTTCAAGGAAGAATGTTTGATAGATGTTAATTGGTGAGTGGTATAGAGCGTCCTCACTCTTTCTCCTTCTGGTTCTACGCATCAGTTTTTGCAGTAAGCAAAAGCGTCCTCACTGTTGTTCGGACTGGTGAGACAAACTGGACAGCCGTGTCACAGAAGACTCAGGCTCACACATATTTCTCTGCTTGCTTCTTCATTTCCAAAAGTCAATAGCAAGCATTATTGTCACAGTTCCTAGTCACAGGTTCCCCATAGAAACTACGGGGCTGAGGAATACATTTGGGGAGAAGAGACAATCTGTGACATGGACTTAAATATGGCATTGAAAGGAGTGTTGAGGGAAAGGCTTGTGTATTGCAGAATGATGGTTAGTTATGAGAAAGAGCCAGAGAGAGGCCTCAGGGCTTTTTTCTGTCTGTTCCCTTTTCTAAAATTTATTATTTTCCAACCACAAAGAAGACTTTTCATCTCCCAGTGAAGTCGTTCCCTATAACTTATCATTCTTTGTTTTGGCTGAAGAGTCCATTTTGCCTAGAGGTTACAGGGGTGTTTTTATTAGCGCCTTTTTAAAAACATGAGTAAAACATTCTTTGTAGAAAAGTTAGGAAATGAAAATAAGCAGAAATTTGAAACCACAAATCATCTGTAATCCTGCCACTATTTGTTAACAGATAACTAATGTTAACATTTCAGTCTGAATGGCGTAAGCATCCCCTCAAATACCAAAAATTACGTGACATGGATTATGTGTTCTTTAAATAGCAATGCATTCTATTTGATATTTTCTTTGGGTAGCTTTAAGGACGATGCTCAAATTATAAGTTCTATTTCTATAAACTTTCAATATTAAAGAACATATAAGCGACTGCCTTCTCAGTAGCTCTCTGGCAGCTAGTCAAAGCCATGTTGTGGGCAATATTCAATGCAGAACTTTCCATAGGAAAATGGTATTGCTTCTCAGAAAATGTCATGACCTGCACTTTCCTTGTGGTTATCGTAGGTGGGGGATGTTCCGTGTGCTTCATAGACCAGACTCAGAGGATGAGTTTAGCAAAGGCCCACTCCCACTCCCCCTTGCCAAGGGCACTTGAAGGAAGTCTATCCTGGTTTTAGTTTGGCTATAGTATGACATTACATTTATTACACCTTAAAAGAATGTCTAAGCTGGGTATGGTGGCTTATACCAGTAATCTCAGCACTTTGAGAAACTGAGGCAAGAGGATCACTTGAGCCTAGAAGTTCAAGATCAGCCTGGGCAATATCTTGAGACTCCGTCTCTACAAAAAAAAATTTAAAAATTACCTGACCATGGTGGCACAGACCTGTAATCCCAGCTACTCGGAATGCTGAGGTGGGAGGATCACTTAAGCCCAGGAGTTTGAGGCTACAATGAGCCATGATCTCACTACTCCACTCCAGCTTGGGTGACAGAGTGAGAGCCTATCTCCTAAAAAAAAAAAAAAAAAAGATCTGCTTCATTGATGCTGTATATATGGGGTAATATATGACCCAAATAACAATTCTGTTTATCTATTTTTTTTTTTCCTGTTTAGGCAGCAATAAGGAAAGAACTAAATGAATTTAAAAGCACAGAAATGGAAGTTCATGAAGAGAGTCGACAGTTTACAAGGTAGGTGACAAAATAGTTTAGAAATTGAGAATGCTTAAGATGTGATCCCATCTTAAGTTGGTTAAAAAAAAGAAATTGCCTACAATGGTAAATTTTATGATAGGTATATTTTATCACAATTAAAAAATGTTTTTAAACAGTTTAGCTTAAAACCATCTTATGAACATTTCTGCTTCTCTCACATTCGTCCTTGCTTGCTTTTAAGAACCTAACAGTCAGTGTGACAGTTTTAAAGATATTACTAGATAAGACTGTAAATTTCTAGAATTTCGTAATAAACTCAGCTATCTCCTTCAAGAACACTAAAACTAATCATGCTGAATAAGAATTTCTAAAATTAAATCTTTTCTTTCAAGGAAGTCTGAATCATTCCATAGGGCTACATTTTGGTTCCTTTCTTCGTTTTTTTCTGGGCCTGAAGACATCATTTATTCTGCTCTTGAACAGACTTAGTTGAAGTTGTATGCCCAGAATAGATGCTGGGGAGAGTCAGTGTGGGCACATATATAACACTTTGGTTTCACAATAGACATAACATAGGATTGAAGCTGACTTTTCAGAAGATACAACTTTAGAATGGGAATCCTGATTTTACTGGTGCTACAGGATATTGCTATCATCTTACCATTTTTCCCCCAGTCCCCTTCAGTTTCTTTCACAGGTTACCAAACCCAGAAAGGACCTGAGTGATCATATAGTCTGACCCCCTCACTTCACAGGTGTTCTGTTTATTTCTGTCTTAAGGATGAATGTACTTTGCTTTGTATAACAGGTGTTTCTAAAAATTTGCAAGCAAATCAAATCTTTAAAAATCAAATCAATAAAAAATACCAGGATAGATGACCAATGACATGAAGAAGATCATGATAGGTCTTTGTGGAAAACAAATATTGGTCCCCTAAGCTACAGCCATACATCCTGGTGCCACTGTTCCTGCAGTCCCAGTTATGATGGCCCTGTGTACTGGGAGCATGTCAAAATATAAAGGAAGATGCTGTATAACCTCCAACTTTAACAGCAAACTTCCCTGAAATTGATGGGGGAGCAGTGAGGTTTGTTATCATAGACTTACTCCACAGCTTTTCTTCCTATGTTACTGTCTTGTGTGCCAGGGCAACTCCCCTTTCTTTCAGGGTTACAGTCGGCCTTCCATATCTATGGGTTCCCCATCTGCAGAATCAACTGGCCACAATCCAAATTTTTTTTTTTTTTTTTTTTTTTTTTTTTTTTTTTAAGACAGCGTCTCACTCTGTCACCCAGGCTGGAGGCACAATCTCAGCTTACTGCAACATCCACCTCCCGGGTTCAAGCAATGCTCCTGCCTCAGTTTCCCAAGTAGCTGGGATTACAGGCCTGTGCCACCATACCTGGCTAATTTTTGTATTAATAACAGAGACAGGGTTTCACCATGTTGGTCCAGTTGGTCTCAAACTCCTAACCTCAAGTGATCTGCCCGCCTCAGTCTCCCAAAATGCTGGGATTACAGGCATGAGCCACCACACCCAGCCCAAAATATTTTTTAAAACAAATACAAAATAACACCACAACAATAAAAATAACACAGATCATAAAACGATACTGTATAATAGCTATTTATATAGCACTTACATTATATTAGGTAGTATAAGTAATCTAAAGATGATTTAAAGTATATAAGAGGATGGGCGTAGGTTGTATGTAAATTCTACACCATTTTATATCAGGGACTTGAGGAATTCATCGATTTTCGTATCTGAAGGGGTCCTGGAATGAATCCCCTGCAGACACCAAGAGCTGAATGTACTTCTTCTTTATTTGTTTATGTCCTCCTCTGTCATTTGTTTGTATATACATGTAGAGTATTCCAACATCCTGAATGGATTTTTATCTATTTGAGGGCTTTATTCTATCATAATGTACTCTGAGACCAACAACGTGTCCCTATGAAGCCAGACTTTTTTTTTCCCCCTCTTTTCTCCCTTCCACTTCTGAGGTGGGGAAAAATGTATGCTAAAATGTGACACCTGTAGCTGCTCTTCTGAAGTAAAGTTGATTATTGAAAGGTGGCTCAATATTTGGGGTGACCTCATGCTGACTGGGGCCTCCGGGCAACTGGGAAGACGGAGTGCTTGGTGCAGTTGAGTCCTGACACCTGAGCTGCAGTGTCTGCACTCAACCCACACATTATCATTCGGGATAGTTTTGCTTCTGCGTAGTTTTCCTAGAAGTTGGAGTATCTGATAGCCTTATCTTCATTTAATAGCATGATATAAAGAATAAATTACAGTCAAAAAGAATCAAATTTTAAAAGTACATTTTTATGGAAGTTCTCATTTTACGAAAAATAAATATTTATACTAAAAGAGGTTCTTTCTATTCTGTTGTACTGTATATGAAGAAGTACAATAAAATTGGGGTACAGGGAGAAGTAAGGGTCATTTTGTTTTTGTGGGGGTATTTTTTTTTTTTTAGTAGAGATGAGGTCTTGCTATGTTGCCCAGGGTGGTCTTGAACTCCTGAGCTCAAGCGATCCTCCCACCTCAGTCTCCCAAAATGTTGTGATTACAGGCATGAGCCACTGCACCTGGCCTCTTTTTTATATTTGTATTTGTATGTACAAAAATAATATATTCTAATTAAGCATTCAAGCAATACGAAATTCTATTAAGTATAAATGAAAACCCTTCACTCCTTTCCCAACCTCATTTCTATTCTCACAGGTATCCACTAGTAAAAGCTTGATGTAGATCCTTTTAGATGTTTTTCCATGCATTTATAAACGTGTGTATATATATATATAAAATATGTGTATGTACATGTATGCATTTATATGCACTCTCTCTCACACATAAACACAGCATCTAAGAAATCTTTCTATAATAATATATATCTCATTGAGCTGGATGCAGTGGCTCAGGCCTGTAATCCTAGCACTTGGGGAGGCCGAGGTGGGCAGATCATTTGAGCTCAGGAGTTCAAGACCAGCCTGGACAACATAGCAAACACTGTCTCTACTAAAAATGCAAAAATTAGCTGAGTGTAGTGGCTCACACCTGTAATCCCAGCTGCTTGGGAAGCTTAGGTGGGAGGATCCCTTGAGCCCAGGAGGCAGAGGTTGCAGTGAGCCCAGATCACACCACCGCGCTCTTGCACTCCAGCCTAGGCAACAGAGAGAGATCCTGTCTCAAAAAAAAAAAAAAA
>NW_016803245.1:378094-401429 GCF_001698545.2 Rhinopithecus bieti | reverse complement strand
AATCTATATATATATATATATATATGTATGTATGTGTGTATGTGTGTGTGTGTGTATATATATATATTTCATTTGAATGCCTGACATTTCATAGATAATATGCCAAAAGTTATTGAACACTATTGATGGATGTTTATGGAGTTTTCAATTTTTCATTATTAAAACAATGTTGCCTTGACTTTCTTTAGGTGTATATCTTTGTGCACACATGCCAGTATTTCTGTGTTAGTCCCATAAGTGGATTTGCTAGGTTTCTGGGCATATACATTTTGCATTTTGGAATAAACTATTCCACTATCCTCCAAAAAGAGCACTTAGTTTACAGATCTACAGTTTAAGAGCATGCCTAGTCTACTGACTTGCCCTCATCAGCATTTGGGAGGAGAGGAATGTGGTTGAGAGGTTCATATTCTAAAAGGATGAACAATAATACCACATTCCATTGATTTCTATTAGATTGGGCATCTTAACATATCTTTATTGATCACTTATTTTTTATTATTTGACTTGACTATCCAAAACTTCTGACCAGCTGAGGCAGGAGGATTGCTTCAACCCAGGAGTTCTCTACCAGCCTGATCAACATAGTGAGACCCCCATCTCTAGAAAAACTTTTAAAAATTAGCTGAGCATGGCAGTGCTTGCGTGTAGTCTCAGCTACTTGGGTGGCTGAGGTGAGAGAATCACCTGAGCCCAGCAAACTGAGGCTGCATTGAGGCATGGCTACACCACTGCACTCTAGCCTGGGTGACAAAGTGAGACCCTGTCTCAAAAAAAAAAAAATTATGGGATCAATTTTTTGGGTAGTTGTTTGTCTTTTATATGGACTGGTAGCATCTCCTTAGATATCATGGATATCAGCCCTTTATTGGATATGTTGCAATGTTTTTCTCCAATTTGTTGTTAACTTTTAGACCTTTTAATGGTATTTTGTTTAAATTTTTGTATATTCAAATCTATCTGTATTGTTATGTTTTACTTCATTGTTTTGTGTCTTATGGACGGAGAAGGCCAAGAGTATAAAACTATTATTTTTACCTGTTATATATGCTTTGGAGGGGTGCATTTTTTTGTGTGTATGATTCAGAAAAGTAAACTAACTTTACTTTTTACTAAATCAGTAGTTAATTCTCTCACTGCCACTTATTTCCCTGTGGATGTCAAATTCTCTTTTAATATATACATCAGTCAATTTCTGGATTGCTTATTATGTTCTAATGAGCTGTTTGTCTATCCCTGTCTATATCCTACTGTTTAATTAGGACAGATTTGTAATATACTTTTATTTTTGATCGGGCATTTTTTTCACCCTCAAAATTGTATTGGCTATTTTTTTTTATTTACTCATCTTAAGAAATTTAGTATATGCTTCTTGTATTTCATAAAAGTCTATTGATATCTTCATTGCTTATGTAAACATAAACAGATGCAAATATATAAGCTTTTGGGGCAAGTAACAACTGATATCAAGGGCAAACTTTAAAAGTTCTGCAAAACATAAATTGATTAACACTCTTTAATACCTTTCCAGACAAGAAAAAATTAAATTTTCCTATCACTAAAATGAATATGCCTTGCTTAAGTATTCTTAAACCTTGGCAGTAAAGCAAATGTTACTGCTATTTTTCCATTAACTTATGAGATCATTAGAGATATATTCCAGTAGGGATATATTTTGGCTCCAAGACATAAAAATAATGCTTATGATTTTCAAGCTGTTTTCAGTAATTATTTTAAGAAGAAGAAGTTCTGGTAATCACTACTCTTTCTGATAAAATAATACAAAACACAATCCAGTTTTACATTTAGCAAATTGCTCATAAAAAAGATGGTGGTACTCAGCACCAGCCTCTCTTGGGGAAACTAAACACCATATGAATCATTACCTTGCCCTTTAAATGCAACCTAGACACACAGTAGCTCTCCTTTCCTCTTATTAGCATGAGACAGTGTCTCCTTATACCAAGTAAAGCTTCCCTTCAAAACCTCAATCTGTGAACTCCTTGTAGATTTGGGGTGGTTAATAAATGGGCTGACTCCTCTTCTCAGGCACCTCTTTATCTAGAGGCCATTTCCGACACAGTGATGTACCGGTGTACCCACTTCTGTATATAGCTTCTTTTATTTCTGTATCTCCGGAGAGAGACACAAACTGGTGGCCAAGGGCAGGCTTGGGAGGGAGACTTCTCAGGACTCACCCTTTTGAATGTTTTGAATTTTTGAAACATTATGAATGTATTACCCAGTCAAAAACAAACATTTAAAAGAAAAAATAAAGGACCCATTCTCTAAGTCCTTGTCTCTGTAAATGAGGATTCCATCGTGTTGGCACTAATATTAATGGTGACACTTCCACGTCTTGTGCACTGAGGAGGTACTTCTGATACTTCCACCATGGAATACGTTCCATGACATGTTTGGTCTTTAGTGATGAAGAACTGTGGTGCTCTACACTGTCATCTAATTCCCCCAGTTTCTGCCAGTATTTTCCAGATGGTGCCCTGGAATTGGAATGGATTCTGGGGCTGTACAACAAGGGTGAAGACAAATGGTCCCCAGAAGAAATTGCCCTGTGGCCCAATAGGTACCAAGCCCTAACTTCAGTTGCTTAGGCCTTGCTGCTTGTCTGGCCACATTCTGCATTTTCTACCCCTCAGCAATGCCCATTCAGCCCACTGTTCACAACCCAAAAGTACATTTGAGGGTGATAGATCATTAGGATCATTGCGTTCTCTAAGGAGACCAACATGGCAAAAAAAAGCCACTTCCTTTTCCATAGTAAATGGAATTTCTACAATATAAAATAACTCTCTAAATTCTAAAGACAAATTGCATGAAAGGTGAAATTTTACTTAAGTTCTAAATTGTAAAGTAGTTATAGCTGAGCGATAAGATTTTGAGTAATTTTAATTTTCCTCTGGATATTCTCTGTTTTCCCAATAGAGAAAGTGTTAACATGTATCAGATTTGTTATCAAGAGAGAATATCACTTTTGAAAATAAACTTCTCATTTTGTAAATGATGACATTTTTGGAGTATACAAAGTAGTTTCATATTTGTATCAGCTTGTAAATTATTTACTTCTTGTATAATGGAGTCTTACTGAAGACTCATAGAATCATTGAATTGAGGCTCTTAGAGTTAAAATGAGCTTCAAGAGATCATTGGCATAATGTCAAGTGGGAAAGTCAGGATATTGACTAACTGTAGCAGCAGTATATTTTATTTAAAATTCAGATGTCTGGAAATAAAGATTAGGAAATAACTTCAAAAATTCTTAGTGCTTCATTAGAGTGGGGTTATAGTAATCTCTTTTCTTTTCTCTACTTTTCAAATTTTCTTAATGGTAAGAAGTTTTCTTCATGTTGAGAGCTTTCTTAATGTTGAGAAGTTTTCTTATATTGAGACTGAGATATTCACATACAGTGACCCTTGAACAATGTGGGTGTTAGGGGCTCTGATCCCCGCTCGCAGTCAAAATTCCACATATAACTTTTGACTCTCCCAAAACTTAACTACTAAAACCTACTGGTGACTGGAATCCTTACTGATAACATAGTCAATCAACACATATTTTGTGTGTTACATGTGTTATGTACTATGTTCTTACAGTAAAGTAGGCTACAGGAAAGAAAATGTTACTTTAAAAATCATAAGGAGGCCAGGCACAGTGGCTCACACCTGTAATCCCAGTACTTTGGGAGGCCATGGCCAGAGGATCACATGAGGTCAGGAGTTCGAGACTAGCTTGGCCAACATGGCGAATCCCCGTCTCTACTAAAAATACAAAAATTAGCTGGGTGTGGTGGTACACATCTGTAATCCCAGCTACTTGGGAGCCTGAGGCATGAGAATTGCTTGAACCTGGAAGGTGGAGGTTGAAGTGAGCTGAGATCACCTGGGCGACAAAGTGAGAATCTGTCTCAAAAAATAATAATAATAAATCATAAGGTATAGAAAACATTACTATTCATTAAGTGGAATTGGATCATCATAAAGGTCTTCATCCTTATCGTCTTCATGTTGAATAGGCTGAGGAGAAGGAGGGGGTTGGTCTTGTTGTTTCATGGGTGGCAGAGGTGGAAGAATATCCATGTATAAGTGGACTTATGCAGTTCAAATCCATGTTATTCAAGGGTCAACTGTATCTATGTATGGACACATACACATACACATATAATTTTTTTTTTTTTTTTTTTTTTTTTTTTTTTTTTTTTGGAGACGGAGTCTCGCTCTGTCGCCCAGGCTGAAGTGCAGCGGCACTATCTTGGCTCACTGCAAGCTCTGCCTCCCAGGTTCATGCCATTCTCCTGCCTCAGCCTCCCAAGTAGCTGGGACTACAGGCTCCCGCCACCACGCCCGGCTAATTTTTTGTATTTTAGTAGAGATGGGGTTTCACCGTGTTAGCCAGGATGGTCTCAATCTCCTGACCTTGTGATCCACCTGCCTTGGCCTCCCAAAGTGCTGGGATTACAGGCGTGAGCCACTGCACCCAGCCCATATATGTATTTTTTAAAGCAATGATCTCATTCTATACTTTTTTGAGGTATTACTATCCTGTGTGGATTTACAGTTAAAGTAAACCACCCTTTCAGCTTCTAGATATGCTTATCAAAATATGACATCACAGGGACTATACATGAAACTGCAATAAAAACTAATAAGGGGCCCTGCACTGAGGAATGGAAAGGCTGCTTTTGTAGTGGCACTCCCTTTCATGGATACTCCATTTACTTGCTACCTGGACAGAAATTAAAAGGGTTGCAAAATGCTGCTTTACTACCAGAGTTGAAAGCAAGGCTCAGTATTGGGAATGATAAGAGCCCAGCCAGTGTGTGATGTAGCCTCTCAGGTAGAACAAGGAGCTGTGATTTAAGAGAGCCTCTTCCTTTATTTAACATAAGTGTATGTATGGGAGGATCCCCTGAGCCCCAGAGTTCCAGGCAGCAGTGAGCTATGATCTGGCCACTGCACTCCAGCTGGATGACAAAACCAGACCCTGTCTCTTTAAAAAAATAAATAAAGAAAATTTAAAAATAATAAGTATATGTGGCATGACAATGAAACTCTTTTAAAGAAAAGCGGAATGAATTATTTAGGAGTTTTATATCTATCAAGTAGGGAAGTACAGGAAAGTAATATTTTACCTTTGTGAGTAATTATATATTTTATGTTATGTCAATACATTTACAGGAAGGGCTGGGCACAGTGGCTTATGCCTGTAATCTCAGCACTTTGGGAGGCCAAGGTAGATGGATCACCTGAGGTCAGGGGTTCAAGACCAGCCTGGCCAACATGGTGAACCCTGTCTCTACTAAAAATACTAAAAAAATTAGCTGGGCATGGTGGTGTATGCCTGTAATCCCAGCTACTCTGGAGACTGAAGCAGGAGAATCACTTGAAACCGGGAGGCAGAGGCTGCAGTGAACCAAGATTGCACCAATGTACGCCAGCCTAGGCAAAAGAGCAAGACTCTGTCTCAAAAAAAATAAAAAATAAAAAATAAAAAATAAAAAATAAAAAGTTTATAGGAAGATGAATAATTTTTTAAAATTAAATTATAAAGAAACCACCTTTATCGAAATCATTATCTGAATTCCATAACTTAAAATAGCTTTTCCCCCATTCCCTCCCTCTCAACAGTATGAAAATGAGAAAAAAAAAAATGTATTGCAGTTTTAAAAGAAAGAAGAAAATATGTATGACTTCAGATTGGAGTCTCAGGAAAGTTCCAAAAGAGGGTGGACAAAAAGCTTCAGTATCCTTAGGGCACAGTAAATCTATTTATTGCTCCACCAACTTGAAGCCTAAAGCCAAAACTGTCATGCTGTCACATAGACAAACTTCTCAAGAGGTAAAGCCGAATTTCTCCTACTTTAAAATGAATGCAAATTACTGAGAAATAACAAACTGAAGAGTATTTTGTAATTTCAGTACCTCTAACCACAGCGTTTTAGAACTGAATTTGAAGATAAGGTGCCTAATTTAAACAGGATATAAGTATCATTTTCAGATTGGATAGAGCAGGAAAATATATGGCTTTTTTTTTCCTTCTGGTTGTTACTTTTTACCGAATCTGGGCAGTCTATCTAAAGAGGGGTCATAGTTGTGACCTCTGGCTTTGTCAGCACATTATTACATGCACGGTATTAATTGGTCACCTTCTTTTCCTAGTCAGCCCTTGAAGCTGTGTTGGTGGCCTGTGGCCTTCCAATACAATCCAGACTGTGGAACTCACTGTGTCCTGGGATCCATGGCCAAATGGTGTGTGCAGGGAAAAAAAATCTTACACTCTCCTCAGTCATTTTGAAAATTAAATGCAAAAAAAAAAAAAAGAAAATTAAATGCAGAATACTTTCCAGGATAATACTGGACTTTCAAAGATTATCTTTTCTGGTGGGGTGCAGTGGCTCATGCCTATAATCCCAGCACTTTGGGAGGCCAAGGCAGGAGGATCACTTGAGGCCAGGAGTTCAAGACCAGCCTGGCCAACATGGCACAACGCTGTCTCTACAAAAAATACAAAAATTAGCCGTGCGTGGTGGCGGATGTCTGTAATCCCAGCTACTTGGGAGACTGAGGCAGGAGGATCACTTGAATCCAGGAGGCAGGGATTGCAGTGAGCCGAGATCACGCCACTACACTCCAGACTGTGTGAGAGTGAGAGGGTGTCCCCCCAACCTCCCAAAAAAGATTATCTCTCCTGACCCATTGACTACTCCCTTTGTTATCCAACACCAAAATTTCATTTACCTTCTTCATCCTGCAGACATTACTAATGGGGAGAGAAAATATCAGGTTTCCTTATCCTTGCCCCTTGAATTCAAGATTAGATGAACATCTGAAGATTAGGACACTGTGGAATGTTTGGTACGCAAAGCCCAGCAGATTTGGCAAGAGCTAAATAATTGCTAAGTTAGATGAGTTTTTAACTAATTTTTAGAAAAGCTGAACCTAAGAAAGATAGCTTTGGTAGCTCATGGTGGAGGGTCCTGGAGGGACAATGCACTGTGTTGTCAGGGCTCCTTGGTTCCTGCTCCCTTTCTGGAGTGTGGACAATGCTGGCGTGCCCTGCTCAGAGGGAGATATTGCTGCTAGTTTGGGATATCACTGGATGGGCTCTTCGAGTCATTGTGAAAAGTTTGAGAATAGACTGTAACAATCAAAGTGTGACCTGAGAAGATGGAACAGGATTTTTCTCTGGTCAAAACTGATCAAAACTTGAATGGATAATGAAATTGTGGTATATATACACAACAGAACACTACTCAGCCACAAGAAAGAATGAAATTCTGTCATTTACACCAGCATGGATGAGCCTGGAGGATATTATGTTACGTAAAATAAGGCAGGCACAGAAAGATAAACACCACACGTTCTCACTTACATGTAGAAGCTAAAAAGTTGATCTCATTGAAGTAGAGAGTAGACAAGTGGATATTAGAGGATAAACAGTGTGAGGGAAAGGAGATAGGCTGCAGTTGGTTAACAGATACAGTTAGATGGGTGAAATAGGTTCTAGTGTTCCATAGCACTGTAGGGGGACTATAGTTAATAATTTATTGCATATGTTCACAAAGCATATGTATATTCAAAAAGAGAGAATTTTGAATGTTCCTGACACAAAGAAATGATAAATGCATAGGATGATTGATTTGCTAGTTTGATCATTACACTTTTTATGCCATCAAAATATCACTCTCTACCTCATAAATATGAACAATTATTATATGTCAAATAAAAATAATAAAACAATAAACATTTTAAATAAAATTTGATTAAAATGGATAGAGGTAGAAATTCAAATGATCACCTTTTCTATTTCATGCTACCCAGAGAACACCAGAAAATTACCCCTTCGAATGGAAGTACAGATGAGGACGTATTTTGATCTCATACTCAAATGTAGGTTAGGAAGACAGAGTCTGGAGCATAGCACTTCCACTTACCAGCTCTCTCTCTCTCTCTGCCTTGGGCAAATGAGGTAGCATCCCTGTGCCTTGGTTTCCACATCTATACAAAGATGATATAGGAGTGCTTGGCTCATAGGATTGTTTTTGGGATTAAATGAGGAAATACATGCATAGCACTTGGACTTGTAAGCTCTGATATATATTGTATTAGGATTGTTATTATTGTCTGTATATTAGTCCATTCTCACGCTGCTATAAGGACATACCTGAGACTGGGTAATTTATAAAGGAAAGAGATTTAATTGACTCACAGTTCCATGTGGCTGGGGAGGCCTCAGGAAACTTGCAATCATGGCAGAAGGCACCTCTTCACAGGGCAGCAGGAGAGAGAATGAGTGTCAAGTGCAGGGAGAAGCCCCATCGGGTCTCGTGAGAACTTACCGTCACGAGAACAGCATGGGGGAAACCACTCGCCTGATTCAATTACCTCCCACCAGGTCCCTCCCACAAAATGTGAAGATTATGAGATTACAATTCAAGATGAGGTTTGGGTGGGAACACAGCCAAACCACATCAATTTGCCTTTCACATTGTATATAAAATATTTGATTTAAGAGGTTTTCAGTTACTCTTTGAAATATTTTTATAGGTCTTCCATATTTTGCTTCAAGTTTTGGTTGACTCTTCCTAGAAAGCATTTTGGAATGTCCTATCAGGTGGGTTATTGTATATTAGTATACATTTACTTGTAATTAAGTTTAGGGGCTTCTGATTGGACTCGTCAGTTATATAGAGTTATTTGTAGAGCTAACAAATAACTTCCTAGATGCCCCTGCATATATGTGTTCAGTGACTTATGCATTCAACAGATAGTTACTGAGCACATCCTTCGTGAGCCAGATTGTGTTCTGGACCCTGAGAGTTTGGGACCTGTCTCATAAGGTCCTCAGGTGGTTATGTTCTAGTAGAGAGGCAAACTATTACCAAGTCAACAATAAATACACATGAGCATTTCAGATAGTGCTAAGGACTTTGAAGAAAAGGTAATAGGACAGGGTGGGTATAGATCTGATGGCCAAGAAAGGGGTCTGAATCTGTCCGGGTTCTCCAGAGAAACAAAACCAATAAGATATATGTATATAGATGTATGAAAGGGGATTTATTAGTGCAATTGGTTCACATGATAATGGACACTGAGAAGTCCCACAACAGGTTGTTGACAACCTGGAGACCCTGGGATGCTGGTAGCCTGGCTCAGTCCAAGGCCAGAGGCCTGAGAGCTCGAGGCAGTGGGGAGTACTGGTGTGAGTTCTGGAATACAAAGGGTGGGGAGCCTGGAGTTGTGGTTCAAGGACAAGAGAGGAAGAGTGTGTATCCCAGCTCCAGCAGATGGATTGACATAGTCTCCTTTTCTCTGTTTTTGTCCTCTCTGGCTCTCTCTCTAGGAAGATCTTCCCTACCTAGTGCACTCAGACTCACAAGCCAGTCCCTGAAAACACCCTCACAGACTGTATTAGGCCATTCTTGACTGCTATAAAGAAATACCTGAGTCTGAGTAATTTATAAGAAAACAGGTTTAATTGGCTCACAGTTCTGCAGGCTGTACAGGAAGCATAGCAGCATCTGCTCCTGGGGAGGCCTCAGGAAGTCTCCAATCATGGCAGAAAGCAAAGGGGGAGCAGGCACATCACATGGCAAGAATGGGAGCAAGAGTGGAGGAGGAGTGCCCCACACTTTTAAACCAGACGTCGTGAGAAGTCACTCACTATCACAAAGACAGTACCAAGCCATAGGGATCCACCCCCATGACCCAAACACCTCCCGGCCCCACCTCCAGCATTGGGGATTATATTTCAACATGAGATTTGGCAGGGACAAATATCCAAACTATATCATTCTGCCCCTGGCCCCTCCCAAATCTCGTGTCCTTCTCACATTTCAAAATGCCTTTCCAACAGTCCCCCAAAGTCTTAATTCATTTCAGCATTACTTCAAAAGTTCAAAATCTCATCTGAAAAAAGGCAAATTGTTTCCAGCTATGATCTGTAAAATAAAAAGCAAGTTAGTTATTTCCAAGATACAGTGGGGATCTACATTGGGTAAGCATTCCCATTCCCAAAGGGAGAAATCAGCCGAAAGAAGGTGGTTACAGGCCCCATGCAAGTTCAAAACCCAGGAGGGCAGTCATTAAATCATAAAGCTCCAAAATAATCGCCTCTGACTGCATGTCCCATGTCCTGGGCACTCTGGTGTAAGTGGGCATCTCTACCCCTGTGGATTTGCAAAGTGCAGCCCCCAGGCTGCTCTCACAGGCTGGCGTTGAATGTCTGTGGCCTTTCCAGGCACATGATGCAAGCCACCAGTGGATCTACCATTCTGGGATCTGGAGGACAGTGGCTTCCTTTTCACAGTTCCACTAGGCAGTGCCCTAGAGGAGACCCTGTGTGGAATCCCCAACCCCTCATTTCCCTTCCACACTGCCCTAGTAGAGGTTCTCTGTGGGGGCTATGCCCTTGCAGCAGGCTTCTGCCTGGACACCCAGGCTTTTCCATGTATCCCCTGAAATCGAGGTGAAGTCTCCGAAGCTTCCATCACTTTTGCATTCTGTGCATCTGCAGGCTTAATATCATGTGGAAGTTGTCGAGGCTTTCAGCTCGCACCCTCTGAAGCAGAAGCCTGAGCTGTATCTGGGGCCCTTTGAGCCAAGGCTGGAGCCAAAATGGCTGGGATGCAGGGAACGGTGTCCTGAGCCTACACGAGGCAACAGGGCCCTTGACCCGGCCCTCGAAAGAGTGGCTGAAAGAGTGGTGTTTCCTCTGTGTGTCAAATGCAGGCATGGCAGTCCTCACATCTGCCCAAGGTTATGGTCAGGGATAGATTAAGAACTGAACTCAAAGTGGACACATTCTTGCTTTAGTCATAAATTGTCTACCAGTTTTGTAAAGCTTGGTGTATCTTATTTTTCTTTTGACTTTTGGAAAGTCAAACACACAGAAGTAATATAAGTCCCTTGTGTCCAACTAGCAGCTCCTCAGTTATCAATTCACGGCCCATCTCATTTCACCTGCTGTTATTTTTTAGTTTTTCATTTTGTAATGCTTGTATTCAACACAGCAACATTTATTAAGTACTACCATGTGCCAGAGATTGTGTTCAATGAGTACGTGCAAATGGATAAGAACATTTCCTTCCTCGGCTTCTCATGATCCAATGGCAAAGGCACATGTATCCAAAGATTATATAATGTGAGCAATAACTGGTGTAAGCCAAAGATTATGGGAACACAGGAAAGAGAGTGATTAGTGCTTCCCTGAGCAGTGGAGAAAAGGGAGTTGGAGAACTCACAGAGTGAGACTGCATAAAGCACAGATGGGAGGAGAGATAAAGGTAGAAGAAAGAGTAGGCCAGGCGTGGTGGCTCAAACCTGTAATCCCAGCACTCTGGGAGGACGAGGACAGATTGCTTGAGTGTAGGAGTTCGAGACCAGCCTGGGCAACATAGCAAAACCCCATTTCTACTAAAAATACAAATATTAGCTGGGCATGGTGGTGCATGCCTATAGTTTCAGCTACTTAAGAGGCTGAGGAGGGAGAATCACCTGAGCCTAGGAGGTTGAAGCTGCAGTGAGCTGAGATCGCACCATTGTACTCCAGCCTGGGCAACAGGAGTGGAACCCTGTTCCCACCCCAGGGCTCCCCCAACCACCCCTCAGAAAAAAAGGTAGAGGAAAGAGCATTAGCGCAAAAGCCTTTTTGGGGCAAGTGATTGGAATGGAGAATATTTGGAAGCAGTGATAGAGATATAGCTAGAACCATGAGTTGGGCCATTTTCTCCAGGAAATTTAAATTTTATTTTGTTGGTTTTCTTTTTTTAATTTTTTAAGGGACAGGGTCTTTCTACATGCCCAGGCTTGTCTTGAACTCCTGGACTCAAGGCTATCCTCCCAACTCAGCCTCCCAAGCAGGTGGGATCACAGGTGTATGCCACCATTCCCAGCTTAAATTTTATTTTGTAGGGAATGGGGAACAATACATCCTTTTGAGAAAGAACAGGGCTGGGCACAGTGGCTCATACCTGTAATCACAGCACTTTGGAAGGCAAAGCTGAGCAAATCACTTGAGACCAGGAGTTCAAGACCAGCCTAGGTAACATAGTGAGACCCCCGTCTCTAATTAAAATAAAAAAAGATTTTAAAACCCCAAGAACTGGAATGATGGGACCAGTATTTTTAAGGATAGTGCTAGTATCAGTGAGGAGCATAGATTTGATGGAGAGAGCCTGAGACAGGGAAATCAATTAGGAGACTGGCTGACCAGAGCAGATGAGCATTCGATTATGGAAGACAGGGTGAAATGCTAGGCAGAGTTGCATAAACGTGGAATCGCAGAAGTAGGCTGAAGAGCTTGATCACTTAAGGCTTTATGGAGAAGATAACTTTTGACCTTGATCTTGAAAATGAAAATATAGATAGGAAATGAAGGGAAGGAATTGCAGTATTAGTGAACAACATGTTCAAAAGCACCGGGCTACAAAAATGCCAGGAATGTTTAGGAACTCAAAAGGAGGGAAAGGAAGCCAGCTGGCTGGCTAACAAGCATACCATGAAAGTAGTGCCAGCAAAAGATGGCACTTTAATGATTCCAAGACAGGCAGTTGAGGCAGGACTTGGTGACTAATAGGAAATGCTGGATGAGGGAGAGAAATGAATTGCTAATCTGAGGTTTCTAGACAAAAAATATTTTTCATGGTAGAACATTAAATAAGACAAAGTACAAAGGTAGGTTAACAAGGAAAGCTTTGTATAGTTGTGGACAAGCTTAGTATGTACCTGTGGAACATCTAGGGGGAAGCATTCTGTGGGCTTTCAGAAATTCAAGTGTAGAAAGTAAATTTGGAGTCGTCAGCAGGAGATGATGAAAGGCTGAAGCTAATGAAAAAGTGCCTATTTGTTGTTCTGCTTTTATAATACAGACCAGGTGTACCAAAATCCCTTTGTGAAACATCTCCCTCTGCTTGATAAAGGTTAGAGTGTGATGCTCAAGAACAGTGATGTTTTCTGTCTTAGTTGCTGTGGAACCTGAATACTGTAACCAGCATCTTTTATATAAGGGTTGTCTCTGCTTTCCTCAATAATATTTATAACAGTATTTTGTTACGACAGCAATCTATAAACAGTAATTCAGTTGGGGGATATCTAGGGTAGCTTTTCATTGTAAACATGACCACGCCTTCCTCAGCTTACTGCATGCAGAATGTGCTCCTAGGCCACAGACTCATAGTTTCTGTTTCTTACTCCAGGTTTCATCGTCCATAACGAAGTGCGAGACTATTTGGAAACAGAGACTGATCATCTTTGGGGGAAGCCCTGCTTCCTGAAAACCTGGTATTGCACTGGGATTTGAATGTGTGTGTTTCCGTTTAACTTGCGGTGAAGGGAGTGCGTGACTCAGCTTGGTTGGGAAGTGCTCCTCACCTGTGCGGTCCAGATGGCTCCAACAAGCAAAGGGAAGGATGCAGTGACTCTTGCTGCCCAGAATGCACAGCGATGGTAAGAGACACCGTGGATATTCTTCATCAGAAGCTTTAATCAAAGAAGATGAGCAGAAGACAATCGCTGGCTCCCTGTTACCAGAAAGCCAAATTTTATGATGCGGGTAAAAGAAAAATATAGATAAAATTGCTGGGCACTGAAAAGGGGTAGAAGTTGAAAATCAGAAAGAAAGAGAAATATTTCATTATGTTAATGAAGAAAAGAGAAAATTGAAGCATAAATGTATTTTTGAAGTAGTTATTGGGTAGCTGAGAACTTAGTAAGGGATTTAGGAATCTAACCTCCCGATATTGATTCCTCAAAGACTTGATCTGAGAATATTCTTGTTTCACCATTATGTTGGTACAGTATAGTACCATAATTTTATGTTGTGCCAGTGAATCCAGTTGCCAGGAATAAGTCTGAATGTTTTCATGCATCTTTTTCTTAAATGCAAGAGCTTCTACTGACTTTTAACAAGCATGCTTACCCAAATTTTGTTGCATGCTTTTAAGTAGCATTAGCTATACACACTTGACATTTTTAAATATTCCTTTCCTAGTGTACCAACCTTCACAGGAAAAGAGGACTGAGAATAAAGTCAGATGTCATGTGACCCTAGAAAACTGTAGCAAGCTTCAGAAATAAGTCTTTCGATCTTTCCCTATCTTAATTAGATCCAAAGTCAAAGCAACCATACTTCACCTAAAGAAGACAGCATTGACAATCATGATACCTGTTATAAAAACTTGACTCCAAAGTTAAAATTTAAGCAAGATACAAACGTGCTGCCTGCAGTTAGTCCTGCATGGGAATAAGGACTAGTTATTTTTTAGTGCTGCATTTTTTAAAAGTTAGATTGCTGCTATTAAAAAAAAAAGAAAGAAAGAAAGAAAAGGACACAGATAAAAAAAAAAAAACCCAAAGGCTTAACAGAACATGGAAAGTTTCCACTACATTGTGTGTGAGGAAATCCTCATCTTGTATTTTAAGAATCTGCAGATTGCATCCATAAATACAATACAGTATTTACTGTCAATGCAAAAGAATCAGTGAGATTAAAGTAGTGGAAGCTTTCCCTATGAGCCTACAGTCTGTATTGTTTACATTAAGAAATGCTCTATTGTTGTGTTCCTATTTTTCATGGAGTCACAGGCACAGTATGACTTCTGCTCCCGAATACATATGACCATATGTAAATACCACCTTGCATTTAATTGTTCTTCACAGTTGTTTTGTGCCCCTTTAATTAAAAACACATGAAATGAATAACAAACCAAGACCCAAATAGAGTTTGTTTTATTCTCAGAGTTCGGACTACAATTTTCTGAGATGTTTCTGGTTCAAGACTGTAATTTTCTATTTCAACCCAAAAATAAGCATTTAACCTGGTGAATAAATGTAGATCCTGCCATTCATTGGTATTTTGAAGAACCACTGGAAATCGGATTGTTTTATTTAAAAATAAAAAATGATAATGCCAGTTGGCCTATTATTAAAAGCCAGGACTGTGTTAGCACTAGGAAAAGTAACCAGCATTACTGCACCTCTTGTTAGACTCTGTGCATTAATAAAATACACATAGAGTCTGTTGTCATTTCACTAATAGGATAAGACAAATTTTTTGCTTTGAAAAAATTTTTCTGCGTGCCCAGGTGTCTGTCTGTGACTGAGGTTTTGTCTGTTTTATAGTGTTTCAATCCAGCCATATCAAATAACTTGTGATTTTTTTCCCCCAAAGTCATGCTTTTCCTTAATTATATTTTTATTTTATTATTTTAGTGTCTTGGGAAAATACCAAGAGATATAATGTTTCTTTTAATTGTCTATGCTTAATCATCTTTAAACATTTTAAATTTCTAACCACAAGACCTCTCTATAATGGTAAACATGAGACATCACCATCTTATCACTCAAAGTACGTGTTACTGAAAGTTTCTAATTGGTTGATAAAAGGAACAATTTCTTCCCACTTTTGATGCCTATGATGCAATTTTTTATTGCCTACAATGAGATACACTCAGTACAAAAAATGAAAATCTGGTATTTCAAAATTGTTTTTCTTGTATAATAGGTCAGATTTATTAACTACTCATGCTTTTTCTTTATACTAATCTATACATTTAGAAAAAATTTTTTAAGTTAGATAAAAGTTTAAAAGTAAAGCCAGTGCTAGTCTACTATTTAGGTAATTGGAATCACCAATTATTTTATTAGACTGATGGCTTGAGTAAAAAGCTGTGGAAAGAATTAAAGGATTATAAGCTAAGTTGTATTTTGCAGAATATGGTTCTCTTTTAGTAGAGCAGAGATAAGCCATATCCCCACTGGCCGCCCAGCCAGAAGTCTCCTACCTGGGGGCCCTAAAGGGATGTAGAGGTCTGGCCCACACTCCATGCATAGGCACTCTGCCCACCACCAGTGTTTCAGCAATCCAACCAGTAAGCATATGCCATATAGGAAAAATAAAAGTGTGTGTGAATTGGATTTCTTTTGTTGTAACACAATTCCAGGTTTTTGGCTATTTAAAGTTTGACATTAGGCTGACATTGAGGAAGTAAGTGGGTTTTCCTGAGTTCCCAAGATATGATTAAGGAAGAAAACAAACCCATCTCCAGGAATATCCCAGTCCAGAAAGAACTAGACAGATGTAAAAACCAAAGTGACCATTTTAGTTTTTTTTAAATGAAGAACAAAACATTAATATTAAGGTATTAAGGAGATGCTCAGCATGCTTGATCAGCATCTTCACAGTCATTACCAATCAGTCTGACAAAATAGTTCTCTGGTAGTCAGCATTCATTCAAGGCAGCTTGCCTGATAATTTCCTGTGTATGTGAAACGTCTCGCACTTTTACATGTTAGCTATAACTCCTTAAATTACTTAACTGAAATCTGTAATAGAGAATCATTTTGGCATCTGAACAGCTATTTTACATGGAGGAAAAGCAAACACATCTGTCTCTCTGCTTTACCCAGAAAACTAACTTTCTGGTTTCATCTTCATATTGTTTAGTAGCATAATAAGAGTAGTCCTTTATCTTTCTCTAATGTTAGTAAATATATTCTGTTAGTAGGAAGTTCTGAAATTGAAGGGAAAATATATTTAAGGAAATAAAAGAATTGAATACACCTTTCAAAAATCGCCAAATACTGAAAATAAGAGATGAGTGCTTAAAACCTGAGTCAAAAAAGGTCCAGTTTTACAGCCTGCAATTAATTCAAGGCTGCATTGGCATTAAAAAAAATTAAATAAATATATATGCATATTATATATTTAGTAGCTTACACTTAAAAGAGGAAAAGATTGCATTAACACTGCATGTTCTGATATGTACCACATTAACACCTAACAGGCATTTTATTTATACTTCATAGAACCAGGCAGATACAACTCTGAAAAATCATACTCTATTCACAATGGAAAAGGATAGTCTTGTCTACCACAGAGTAGTATGTCCATACTTAATAATGAAAACTTTCTTCCTTTCCTGCTCAAAATTTATTCAGTCTGTTATTATTTTTAAGTGCCCCTTGCTGCAAATTTCAAATGGAGCAAGAAATCTTCCTCAGAGTAGGTGGTTTAGAATTAAATTAGTACAATATATATGAATTCATGTCATTTACCCCTGAGTATGGTAGAACTGTTAAAGCATTCTTAAATTCCAATTATATGAAGCCTATCATTACTAGGAAAAGTATATTCTTTGGGATAAGAATTAATTTCTTCACACCATTAGAGTATGTTGTGAGTAGTAAGGAACTACTTAGATGCAATTTATTTACAGAATTGTCCTTTGGCCTCTTGAAATGGCTAGATCTTTCACTACTGAGTAGATAGTTTCTACTTACTGGCAAGATAGATTACATTGCTTTACTGGACAAAGCAGAATGAACTTACATACCTAAAATATGTCCTATATTGGCCAGGGGTGGTGGCTCACACCTGTAATCCCAGCACTTTGGGAGGCCAAGGCAGATGGATTGCTTGAGGTCAGGAGTTCAAGACCAGCCTGACCAACATGGTGAAACCCCGTCTCTACTAAAAATACTGAAAAAAAGAAAAAAAGTATCCAGGCATGGTGGCTTGTGCCTGTAGTCCCAGCTACTCGGGAGGCTGAGGCAGGGGAATCGCTTAAACCCGGGAGGCGGAGGTTGCAGTGAGCCAAGATCATGCCTCTTCACTCCAGCCTTGGCAAGAGAGCAAGACTGAGTCTCAAAATAATAATAATAATAATAATGAATAAAATAAAATATGTCCTTGAGGGAAAAGCAATGACAGAGTAATCACCAAATTAATAGGAACATCTTTCTAGAGAAAGTACATCCCCAGTTAGTTTAAACCCAGGTTTCAAAGAAGCAGCATTGGGCTCTACTGTAAAGGCAGGCAGCAACCAAGAGGTGGTGGGGAGAGAGATAGAGTACTCTCAGATAACTCCCATTTTCACTTCCAATTTCCTTTTCGTAATCGTTAAGCTTAAGCTATGTATGGAAATGCAAAGCATCATTAGCATTTCTAGAAAGCAGCTGGAACCTTACCCACCAATGCTTTTTTGCAGACAGGTGTCATCCCAAATTTAAAAATCCTATTGTACATGTTGTGAAATTTCTGGAAAGAAATAGAGGATCCTGTGGCAGCTATTCCCACCTAAAGCCAACCCTATAAGGATGGGTCATTTTTTAGCCATGCTAGGATTTACTGCACACACACAAAAAATGTCATTTAGCTTGTCGCATTGCTAGCACAGCTGCACATATGAGCAAAGCACTGTTGATCCATGTTTCTCAGTGGGGGTGCTCTTGGCATTTGGAGCTGGGCAGGTCTTTGTTGTACAGAAGCGTCCCATGCATTGCCAGATGTTTAATATCCTAGGCCCCTGCTGACTAAATGTCAGTAGCATTCTCAGTCATTGTAAACACCAAGAATAAAAAGCCTTCCCCCAGGTTCAAATACCCTCTCTGGGAAGTTGGTATCACCTCCCCTGAATGCCACTGTCTGCTGCAATTTGAGGACACACAGAGAAAAAGTGCCTATCCCCAAACGTTGTCTCTGCTGCCTTGTATTTCTTTGGGCCCTGAATGGTTTTCTCCCTTCATTTTCAAGCCTTTGTCTCAGTGCAGCTTTAATTTGCAAGTTCTTCAGGTAGGAGGTTACTGGGCAGCCTTGGCCATTCAGTGGGCATCGGGACTTGGCCTAGTCCCTATATATACTTAAAGGAGAGATCACACATGAAGAAGGCTTTTTTTTTTTTGCCTTACAACTTTTCTTTAGAACCACATTTTTGGTCATAATCCTTCTTACTGTCATGAGGATTGTTGTATGGGTTAAACACAAACACAGACTAACAGTGCACTTGAACAAACCTGGTGGTCTTTGGAAATAAGTCACCATTAGATTTCACCTGGTTATGCTGCATCCCATAAGTTCCAAATGAATCGCCTGTTTATCCCATTAACAAAGCATTTAATTCACATGCAAATGCTTGAATTTCCCCTGTATAAATGTAGTCATGCGGTTCAACTTTTCTAATAAGATTTGTGAATGCTGCATTATGATGAAAATGTGGATTAACTGTGGATTGCATGCCTATTGTTCATACTTCAGTGATGGTCACACACAAAACAAGATGAGTTTTACTTAGGTGAAACATTACTAAACTGTTCTAACAATACAGAAACATATTCTCTTTGTCACTTTGTATCACCAAAACTGAATGGTAAATATGTTATTTGGATGAATTGTGGCTAGCAAAATGGAATTAACAGCCACTATAATTTTTTAAAACATTAAAATTTCTAAATTTTTTTTGAGGCCAAGTAACGCAGAGTCAATAAAGGTGGTTATATTGTAAGCTTTTAGATGGTGCTTAAGAATTCTTATCTTTTTAAATAGCAGTATTTTTTTTTTTAAGATAAATTGAAAGGAGCAAATAAGGCAGAATGCCACTCTACCCTCAGGTCAATTTTATGGTATATGAAAATGCCAATAATATTTGTGCCACTTGCCAACTCGGGGGAGGGGAGGCTTTTCCCTTACTGGTTACTTTTGTTATAGTTTGACTATGTCATTACATTGTTTAGAGAGCCTCCACAACCAGAAGCTGCCACTGCAGTGCTAACTCGCCTTCAGAAAGAATCAGAATGATTCAAGGGTCAAACCACTTTCATCCCTTAAAATATAGGGACTAATATTTCTTTTTCTTGTTTTTTAAACATTTCTTCTGTGGCTTAGAAATGTGCCAGTGTGTTCAAAACATTTATACCAATTTCACCAGATTTAGTACCTACTAAACATTCAAACGAGTTTCTTTCTTTTTTTCTTTTTTTTTTCTGTGTAACAGTGATTTTTAAATAATGGACTATCTGCATTCTTTTGTTATTTCACACTTCAGTTAAAATGATAACAATGGTAAACTGTGATCATTATCAGACTGACTGAATGCTTTCTGATTTCCAGTGAGTGATCTAGTTCTACGTATTACACAAGTGTAATATCTGTGAGTGTAAATAACTGGAACTGTACACTGATCAACATGACAGTTTCTCTTTTGTTGTTGTTCTTATCTGTACTGTATTATAGTATGTGGGTATAAATATCTACAAGTATACACACATATGTACTTGTATTCCACTATTGTAACCTGAAAGAAAGACTATGTATTCCCTTTTTTAATTCCGTACTGGTGTTTGTGTTATTTAAAAAGCAAAATTCTGCCCTATTTAGTTGTATAATATTAGAGGATACTTTGCTGTGCACAATTCCAAGTGCCTTAGAACATTGTTTAGCTTTCCTGAGTATATGTAAATGCATATATGTATAAAATTGGGAAAAGTTACCTCAATAAAATCATTGGGAAATCCCCAGTTTTAGTTTGTTCCAGTTTCTATTATATTCGGATAGTGCTCAGCCTTTTTAAATGGAAAAAGAAAAAAGGGTAAGACAGCTTCACTGATTGCCTGTTATTTCAGCTTCACCTAAGTTTTAACACCTCTTTGTATGTAAGGCCTTGAGACATGGACTTTTTATTTAAAATGTCTGTCTACAGAATTACTGCTCTTGAAAGAAACTTACAGTGTTTTTTTAACTTCTATCTTTTTATATTTGAGGTATTTGATATTGATGTTTTTATTGCCATTGTTATATGTAAACATAAACGATAGTCCATTTAGGGTTTATAACATGGAAAATAAACAGACTTCCTCATTATGCTTACTTTTTAATGTATTACAAGCAAAGAGTGCGGTTGGGAGCATATTTTGACCATGGAAAGAATTGGAATATACTTTTTGTGATTTTCTGCATCAGTTACAAATAGTAACTTTACCTACCTGCTCTCCAGAACAAGGTCAAAGATGTAACGGGAAACTTGAAAGCAACATGCTTGCCAGTATCCTAGACAGAAGACTGGAGGATTGGAACCAAAAAATTAAAAAGTAGGTTTGAAAAATTTGTCCCAAGTGTGCTATTGAAAATGAGAGGTACATCTTCCAGGCAGGCATAGTAGTTGTTGCAATTCTATTTCTTTCTCAGACAAAACCAAGTTCTACATAGAAACATTACTGTCTAAAACCCAATGGAACTAAGAAATGGGCAATTTTTCATTTTACACAATGCTATGGTGACCTCTGATTTATTGTGATTTAACTATTCGATAAAAAATAAAAATTAAAAAATTGAAACATAAATTTTAAAAGGCCAGGTGCAGTGGCTCATGCCTGTAATTCCAGCACTTTGGGAGGCCAAGGCAGGAAGACTGCTTGAGCCCAAGAGTTTGAGACAAGCCTGGGCAACACAGGGAAACCCCATCTCTATAAAAAATAAAAATAGAAAAACAAATGAACTAGTCATGAGCCTCAATTCAAACTTCTGCATGGAGTTGCTGCTAGAGCACTGCTGCCCGCAGACACCCAAGTCCTCACTTAGTTTGTGAGTTTTAAACTCTCCTCTTTAAAGGGTGGTCGCTAATAGTGGAACATGTAAAATCTAGAGAAAGGCTAAGAACCTAAAGTTAGTGTGAGGATTTTTTTGCTCTTTTGTTATAAAGAGACACCATTTCTAAGGATTTGAATGGGAAAAAAAAAAAGCTGCAGATGTTAGCTTTTTGAAATTAGATGAATATCATAGGGAAGAGAGAAGTAGCATTGTCGGTGCTTATCTACTCAATGATTTGTTTTTGGATGGACTTTTTTACCTTGGTTGGCCCAGGTCAGACAAACCAGAGAAGGGGGTATTTAACATGAGCAAGAATTTGCCTCTAATTCTTCAGGTAGCAGTATACAGCAAGCTGAGCTACAAAATCTTTTCCCACAGTCAGTCCTTGTTTTTTAGTGTGGGTTTTTTTGTTTGTTTTGAGACAGGGTCTTGCTCTGTCACCCAGGCTGGAGTACAGTGGCACAGTCATGGCTCACGGCATCCTGGGACTCCGGGGCTCAAGCCATCCTCCTGCCTCAGCATCCAAAATAGCTGGGACTACAGGCAAGTTCCACCATGCCTGGCTAATTCTTTTTTTGATTTTGTTTTTTGTATTTTTTGTAGAGATGGGGCTCGCTATGTTGTCCAAGCTAGTTTTGAACTCCTGGACACAAGCAATCCTCCCACCTCAACCTCCCAAAGTGCTGGGATCACTGGCATGAGCCACTGTACCCAGATGGCATTAGTCTTCCTAAAGCACACTCATATATCATTCCTGCTTAGAATTGTCCAGTACCTGCTGAACAACTCCCAGGTGCTTTAATCTAGCCCTCAAGAGCTGTAGTTATGGCCAGACACAATGGCTTAAGCCTGTAATCCCAGCACTTTGGGAGGCCAAGGCAGGTGGATCACTTGAGCTAAGGAGTTCAAGACCAGCCTGGCCAACATGGTGAAACCCTGTCTCTACTAAAAATACAAAAATTAGCCAGATGTGGTGGTGTGCACCTGTAGTTCCAGCTACTTAGGAGGCTGAGACATGAGAATTGCTTGAACCCGGGAGGCGGAGGTTACAGTAAGCTGAGATCTCGCCACTGCAGAGCTATGCCCTGTCTCAAAAAAAATGGCCTCTGTAGTCTAACCACAAACAACAGTTCCAGATTACACTCCTTTTATTCCACACTTGGACCAAATCAAATGAAACTCATTGTTCCCCAAGTATGTGATGCACTCTTTGCACATCACAACTTTGATTAAGCCATTCGCTCCAACTGGAGCTCTTTATATGTTAATATCCAACTCATCCTTCTGGGAACAATGCAAATATCTTCTCCAGCTATTGCATTATAGTTTCTTTAAAGTTTTTCTTGAAATAGCATATATAAATTTGGCAGATTTTATTTTCTGTGTAATCATTTCAAATGCCCAAATGTGACTATAACAAGCATTTAACAACACTTTTAAACCTAATGCATTATATAAGCAGTAAATCAACTTTTCTTAGACATTTCAGTATTATTTACAAATGTAGAAATGTTCTTATACTTTTTAATTTTACAAGTCCAAAATTAGTTACATAGTTTAAATTGGGATTGCATGGCTAATAGGTCAGATTTCTACAATATTCCAGTTTTTAAAAAATTGTTAAGTGCTTTAATACCAAGTACATACAGATCGTCTTAATAATTATAAAACATGGCCGGGCGCGGTGGCTCAAGCCTGTAATCCCAGCACTTTGGGAGGCCGAGACGGGCGGATCACAAGGTCAGGAGAGCGAGACCATCCTGGCTAACATGGTGAAACCCCGTCTCTACTAAAAAATACAAAAAACTAGCCCGGCGAGGTGGCGGGCGCCTGTAGTCCCAGCTACTCGGGAGGCTGAGGCAGGAGAATGGCGTGAACCCGGGAGACGGAGCTTGCAGTGAGCCAGGGTCCAGCCACTACACTCCAGCCTGGGTGACAGAGCGAGACGCCATCTCAAAA
>NW_016803245.1:375064-377825 GCF_001698545.2 Rhinopithecus bieti | reverse complement strand
AAAAAAAAAAAAAAAAAAAAAAAAAATTATAAAACATAATTAAATGTAACATAAAAGTATTATTTTGACTTTGATTTAATATCCATATTTAATTCCCAGGCTTGTAGAAACAGACACTAAGAAAAGCAGATTTTAAAACCTCAGGCAAACTGATTACCAGATTGACAATTCACTCTGCTTAATGGGGAAAAAAAATCCATGACGGATAAATGCGTCCTAAGTGTTATATACTTCTGGGAAGAATCTGCCTCAACCACAGGGATGTACTCAGAACCATGTTTCAATCCTTACATTGTTAGAGGGTCTCCAAATCCACAGCCTTCAGAAAGAATTGGTTTTGTTATACCTGATCCAAACTGCATCCTAAAAGGTTCTTTGATAGGAAGAAGTAAGTTTGGCTGGCACAGTGGTTCCTGCCTATAACCCCAGTGCTTTGTGAGGCCAAAGCAGGAGGACTGCTTGAGTCCAGAAGTTTGAGACCAGCCTGGGCAACATAGCAAGACCCTGACTCTACAAATAATTTAAAAAGTTAGCCAAGCCTGGTGGCATACCTATAGTCCCAGCCACTCGGGAGGCTGGGGCAGGGAGATTGCTTGAGTCTAGGAGGTCAAGAACTGCAGTGAGCTATGATCACAACACTGCACTCTAGCCTGGGTGACAGAGTGAGACCCTGTCTCTAAAAGAAAAAAGAAAACAAGATGTAGAAAAGTAGAAGGAACTCTCAAGTTGCAGTTAATTTCCTTCAACAATCTTTTACTGGCCTACTTGAGACTTTGCGTTTTTTCCATATTCTCTCTCTCCAATTAGACATAATTTATTTAAATGACATTTAATTTTTAAAAAGTTTTCTTATAGAGACAGAGGTCTCACTAGGTTACCTAGGCTGGTCTCAAACAACTAGCTTTAAGCGATCCTTCCTCTTCGGCCTTCCAAAATGTTGGGATTACAGGCATGAGCTACCACACCCAGCCATGACATCTAATTAGATTGCACATTTATCCCATACCAATGTCTAATCTAGATTATTTCCTGAGACCAGAACTCTATAGTCATGCTCAGAATGGCACAAGTAAGTATTAAAGCTGAGCCAAAGATGGAAGCTGTAATGAGACTAAAGAGGTAAATGAAGACTACATCTTGATGGTCCTTTTAAACCTTGTCAAAGAATTTAGAATTTATCCTTCAGACAATAGAGATTCACTAAAGGATTTGAAGCTCAGAGGTAACATCATCAGATTTGCCCTACTCATCCTGGCCACAGTGGATTGGATTGAAGGAATGGATTGGATTGGAGGAAGCAATATTGGAAGCATGGTGGCCATTACTACTGCCATAATCTTGTTGGGAGGTGATGGTGGCCCCAACCAAGGTATTAATTATTGGAATGAAGAGACATAAACAGACTCAAAGGACAGTTATGAAGTAGAAATGATTGTTCCATAGGGGAAATGGAGGAGATGGAAAAGTTAAGATTATACCTATCATGTGGCTGGCTTGAGCAGATGGTGGTGATGCCACTTGCTGAAATAGAAAACAGCAGCACTGAGGCTGATATAAGGCTAGACTGGAGGGCAGGGAAGAGCAAGAGAACATAGGAGGTATGGAAAAGGGAGGCATTCAATTTTGGAAATGCAATTCAATTTGTTTGAATTGCCTTCTGTTGGGACATCCACATGTGGATAGATGTACAGTAGTCAGTTGGATATATGAGTCTGAAAGTCAGGAAAAAAGTCCAGGCTACAGATAGGAAGCTGAGAATCAGCAGCACATGTAATGGAAGCTGTGGAAGTGGATAAACCTTTTCAACAGACAATGTAGCTTAAGACCATGAGAAATTACTACAATAAAAATCTAATAAACTATTCTGTCATTACCAGGTTTTGTCTCCAAGGCTGCAAAATAAAATCATTTACTCATCATCTAAGTGCTTAGGATGTTTGTCTTAAGTTTAATGAGTTTTACGGGATAGCTTAACTTTAAATAAAATGGAATACTACACTATGTAGGGGGACAAATTGTAAAGCAAAAATTATATTTGAAAATGCCTTATATTGCCCCAAATACTATGTACAAACATACTATCTTAATAAGTCTAACACAGCCTGTTTTTACTTCAACATTGGAATAGGTGGCTGGTTCTTTAATTTGGCACAGTTGAAGTTAGTTTATATTTAATTGCTATATTTTAAATATAACAGCATATATATGTCTAGAACCTTACCTTTAAAGCCTAAGAATTACATTCAGCACAGTGAGATATTCACTCTATAAGAAGTACAGGGAGCAGAGTGATTGGACACTGTATAATCTGATTGTATAGGAGAAAGTTGATTAATGTCTTGTGTCACCCACATTCTGAGAATACGCTCATTGATGCAATGGCAGACAGAATCGCCTATCTAAATCTTCATTTCTCATATGCCAAAAGCATAAATTCATGAGTTAAATGTATGCATGGGCTGAGTGTGGTGGCTCGAGCCTGTAATCCCAGCACTGTAGGAGGCTGGAGTGGGTGGGTTGCTTGAGCCCAGGAGTTTGACACTAGCCTGGACAACATGGTGAGACCCTGTTTGTACAATTTTTGTTTTAATCATCTGGGCGCGGTGGCATGTGCCTGTAGTCCCAGCTATTTGGGAGGCTAAGGTGTGAAAATCACCTGAGTCCAGGAGGTCAGGGCTATAGTGAGCTATAATTGTGCCACTGTACTCCAGCCTGGGGAACAGAGCAAGACCCTGTCTCTAAAAAAAAAAAAAAAAAAAAA
>NW_016803245.1:366596-372860 GCF_001698545.2 Rhinopithecus bieti | reverse complement strand
AAAAAAAAAAAAAAAAAAAAAAAAAATTTAAAACGTAAAAATAAATAAATGCATGTGATGCGTGATGTGATTACTCTTAATTTTTTTTTCAGTTTCAAGTTTTTATATTATCTGTTACTCACAGGAAAGGGGACTAATAATGATTTGTATACATTTTATGCTCTAAAGCTAGAGTGAGTCCAACTGAAATATATCAAAGGGTACTTAAAATTCATTTTATAGTTACAAAGGCACAGTAAATTGTTTCAGATTAATATTTCCAAGTGTATTCATCAACAAAATGTATGCGTTTTTTTGTTTGTTGGGTTTTGGGTTTTTTTGAGACGGAGTCTCGCTCCGTCTCCCAGGCTGGAGTGCAGGGGCACGATCTCAGCTCACTGCAACCTCCACCTCCCAGGTTCAAGCGATTCTCCTGCCTCAGCCTCCCAAGTACCTGAATCTACAGGCACATGCCACCGCGCCTGGCTAATTTTTTGTATTTTAGTAGAGATGGGGTTTCACCATGTTAGCCAGGATGGTCTTGATCTCCTGACCTCGTGATCCGCCTGCCTCGGCCTACCAAAATCCTAGGATTACAGGTGCTTTTGTTTTATACTACCATCATGATATTCAATAAATGTATGTACTTGTTTTTTTTTTTTTTTTTCTTTTTTGAGACAGGGTCTCACTCTGTCACCCAGGCTGGAGTGCAGTGGTACAAGCACAGCTCACTGTAGCCTCAACCTCCCGGGCTCAAGTGATCATCCTGTCTCAGCTTCCCAAGTAGCTGGGACTACAGACACTTCCCGTCACACCCAGCTAATTGTTTTGTACAGACGAGGTCTCACTTTGTCACGCAGGCTGGTCTCAAACTCCTGGGCTCAAGTGATTCTCCCATCTTGTCCTTCCAAAGTGCTGGGATTACGGGCATGAGCCACAGTGCCTAGCCTAAATGTACATATTTCTGAATCTAAGAACAGGAGTCAGTAAACAAAAAGCCAAGCAATCTAAAAGGATTGTGCAATTAAAAAGAATTTTAAAGAACATACAATTGCTAGTCACTATAAGCAAGTAAAAGATTTGAAATTTAAGGATGTACCATAAAGGACCTAAAACATACCAGAAGTTTAGAGAAAGCAAAATCATAAGATCCAGGGAAGCAGAAAAGTTGGTTCAACGGGCAAGCAAACAGATTCTCATGAAGTGAACCTGATTTGAAGCAAAGTTCGTGTCCCCTGACACATCCTAGATACTGAAGGTCCTGTTTCAGGAGACGATCATCCTGAAGTACAATGCAGTGAGGTGAATAACTACATTCAGCTGAGAAAAGCACAATAGCTCACGTTCATCAAATGCTTACTAAAAGCCAAGCACAGGTCCAAGTACTTCATACCCATCCTCTCATTTAATCCAACAACAACTCTGGAAGGTACGTATTAATAATATCATTCCCATTTTACATTCATGTAAGTAAACTGAGGTCCACTTAGCCCAAGTTGCATAATAAGAATGAAAGAAATGCCACAGACTAATTCCAGCTAGTATACAATGCATACCACTGTCATCAGTTAATATTGTAGGGGAAAATTTGTGCTTCTGTGAGAAACAATACATTGTAGAGACAAGTACACCTTTTTGATTCTGACTTTATGAGGGTTCTGTGCCTCTCCTTATCTTTGAGCTATTTTACAACATTGTAAATTTCAGAAAACTGACAATCATGCAAAACAATTCTTGTCTCTAAACATCTACATAAATTCTGTCCAGTAGAGATTTCAACTCACTTCCTTCCCTTACTGTGGAAGAAGTAAGTTGTGTCTCCATTTGCACATTCTTCACAATATTCCTGGTCTATGAATGTTTCTGTTCTTTGGATTGTCCTTTGAACTAATTGTAACATCTTACTGGTTCCTTTATTAATCATGTGTAAAATAAAATCTTTAACATGTGCTCACTTTATACATGAGAGCCATGACATTAAATCCTGCTCTAAGGATTTAATGAGTAAATGTATGTAAGCACTTGGAACAGTGCGATTATTATTGAGCCTTCAATGTGCTAGGCCCTGAAGAAGTCAAGTCAGCAAGACAAAGATCCTTGCTTTTGAGTAGATGACTGAAGTCTGGTTCTAGAGACAGATGAAAATAAGAATTTACAATTTAGCATAACTGAGCAGAGTAGTGTGATCACAGGATACAGTGAGAACTCTCAGGATGAGCCCCAGTTACAAAGAGTATTATCGTTCAACAATATTTATTGAACCAAATTATATTAGTACCTCTTTCCTTTTATTTTTAAGTATTGTTACTTTATATATATATAAAACCAAATGTAATACTTTAAATCTTCACTCTAATCATGTAAACGTTGAAGAAGTGTCTAATATAGACACTGAAAGTTCCCTGCAATCCCATCCCAGCTCTTTGTGAATAATCGTTGTTGGCAGTTTGGTGCATAGTCTCCCAGATTTTTTTTACACTTGCACTATAATATTTCTTTTCTTTTTTCTTTCTTTTTTTTTTTTTGAGACAGAGTCTCGCTCTGTCACCCAGGCTGGAGTGCAGTGGCACGATCTCAGCTCACTGCAAGCTCCGCCTCTCCGGTTCATGCCATTCTCCAGCTTCAGCCTCCCGAGTAGCTGGGACTACAGGTGCCTGCCACCATGCTGGCTAATTTTTTTGTATTTTCAATAGAGACAGGGTTTCACTGTGTTAGCCAGGGTGGTCTCAACCTCATGAACTCATGATCCGCCTGCCTCAGCCTCCAAAAGTGCTGGGATTACAGGCATGAGCCACTGTGCCTGGCCACCCTATGACATTTCTTTGTAAAGTATTTTTCTTTTTTTATAGATTTTTAACAAAAAGAAGCCAGGCACAGTGGCATGTGCCTATAGTCCCAGCTACTTGGAAGGCTGAGGCAAGAGGATCAATTGAGGCCAGGAGTTTGAGACCAGCTTGGGCAACATAGCAAGACCCCATCTCAAAAAAACAAACCTTAATCTAAATTAAACCAGCATCACAGTAGCTCATTGTATGAATGGTTTGTTTGTTTGCTTGTTTGTTTCAATCAATCCTTTACTAACAAAAATTTTCTTTTTTTGAGAGATAGAGTCTTGTTATGTTGCCTAGGCTAGACTCAAACTCCTGGGCACCACAACGGTCTCACTAATGAAATTTTAATTTTTCGATTTTTCTCTGTTATCAGCAGTGTTACAATGAACATCCTGGTACATCCATTTTGCCGCACTTTTCCTTTTTTTAAATTAAGTACCGGCTGGGTGCAGTGACTCACACCTGTAATCACAGCTCTTTGGGAAGCTGAGGTGGGCAGATCACTAGAGGTCAGGAGTTTGAGACCAGCCCGGCCAACATGGTGACATCCCATCTCTACTAAAAATAAAAAAATTAGCCAGGTGTGGTGGTGGACACTTGTAGTCCCAGCTACTTGGGGGACTAAGGCACAAACATCACTTGAGCCAGGGAGGCGAAGGTTGCAGCGATCCGAGATCATACAACTGCACTCCAGCCTGGGCAACAGAGCGGGACTCCATCTCAAAAAATAAAAATAAAATTAGTACCTCCATAAGCTTTATTAGCATTTTCAAAGATGTAATTTATAACTCCTAGAAGTTACTGCTTCAGGTTCTAATTAGTTTTCTCTGCACTTATGTGTACATCGGCTTCCTGATGCTTGGGACTCCTTGAGTGATGCTGATGGAAGATGGAGAACCAGTGAATATGATATGAATGGGGATAAAACCATAATTTCAATGGCTTAGTTCCATATAAAAAATTTTAAAAATGTGTTCAAAGCCTAGACTAAGCCAGAAATTCTGTTTAATCACTGTCACAAGGATACCAGTAACTAGAGCATACAGAGTAGAAGTATTGCTTGGATTTATTATCATTACTATAATATTTCAATTATTTTTGCTTTCCCTGGTGGCAAAATAACATTTTTCTGCATTAAGACAGCACTTGAAACAGTCTCTGACACATACGAGCTAACCTTATGTGTTGGAGTATTTTGTAATTAGGTGGTTTTCTGAAATGGGGTCTACAGTACTGTAATAGTAGGGTGTAACTCTCAAGCTACAATTGAGCTCACATTCTGGCTTCATCACTTATGGACTTTGTACCCTGGGGCAAAAGTCACTTAACTTTCCGTTCTATAATCTCTACTTAGTAGAAAAGGTTAATAGTATGTCCACTTAAATCTGCTATAAGGATTTAATGAGTAAATATAGGTAAAATACTTGGAACAGTGCAATTATTATTGAGCCTTTACTATGCTAGGCCCTAAAGACGTCAAGTCAGCAAGACAAGGATCCTTGCTTTTCAGTAGGTGACTGCAGTCTGGTTCTAGAGATAAATTAAAATAAGAATTTACAATTCATCATAACTGAGTAGAGTAGTGTGTACAGGATACAGTGAGAACATTCGGGATGATCACCAGTTTTGAAGAGTATGAAAATGTTTCCAAGAGGCAGAGATGGTGTAGGGGCCCTCAGAGCCCCCTACTTTCTTTCTGTGTCCTGACTAACATAGAGTGCCTTGACCACTCTGTGACCTGGCCAGCTGCATGGGGTTTTTTTCACCCTGTAGGATTAAACTTAAACCTGGACCTTGAACATTCCCAGGCACTGATAAAGTTGTGTAGGTTATTGCTTCAAACACTGAAAGATCAAAATATGTCACTAAACACATAGAAACTAGCCCAGACCTAAGCCAAATTCCCTAAACCCTCATAAACTCCATAACCCGACTTCTCATTGCTGACATACCTACATAGAAACATCTCTTTTCACCCTGTCCACTTAAGCACTCTGAATGTAACATCTCTAATAAATGCTTTGGACTGATCACCCCAGCGTTTAGTGCTTCTTTCTTTGGAATTCTGTCCAGCCCCATCTCAGGATGGTTTGGGGCAGTCCTTCACAGGAATTCCCCTACTGCCCCTTTTGGGTCAACTTAGCTTCGGCTAGACTTGGGTTCAGCCAGAAGAAACAGATGGCTAAACTATGACTTGCAAACAAGGAGAGGAGAGAAAGAAAGAGCCTTTTAGATGGGCAGGAGAGAGCCAATGTCTTTCAGGTACGTTTGGGAACTGCACCCAGTTTCATAGGGCTGGATCATGAGTGGAGCATGGGAGAATAAGGAGATGTCATGTTAAATTGATGGCTGGAGACCAGAAGATATAAAATCTTGGTTGCTCTGCAAAATAGTTTATCCTGAAGTCCAAGGGTAGACATCAAGGGATTTTTTTTTTTTTTTTTTTTTTTTTTTTTTTTTTTTTTTTTGAGATGGAGTCTCACTCTATTGCCCGGGCTGGAGTACAGTGGCACGATCCTGACTCAGTGCATCCTCTGCCTCCTGGGTACAAGCAATTTTCCTGCCTCAAACTCCCAAGTAGTTGGAACTACAGGTGTGTGCCACCATGCCCGGCTAATTTTTGTACTTTTTAGTAGAGACAGAGTTTTGCTATGTTGGCCAGGCTGATCTCGAACTCCTGGCCTCAGGTGATCCACCCGTCTTGGACTCCCAAAGTGCTGGGATTACAGGTATGTGCTACCGTGCCCGGCCCATCGAAGGATTTTATACAGGGAAGTGACCTGAGTTTAAAATGATAAATTTGATAAAATGAGTAATGAAGTGATATATGTGGATATTTAGAAAGTAGGATGAACAGAATTTGCTGGTTGACTGCCTCAGGGAGGTAGTATAGTATATGGATAAGGGAATGGCCTTCCTAAACAAGCCTGATGGACTACACTTCTAGGCTTTTCTACTTACTGTGTGACCTTAAGTAAATAACTTCAATTCTCTGAAACTCAGATTTCACATCTGCAAGATTGGTTTAGTGTCATTTAATTGTACTTCACTGGCTTGCTGAAGGAATTAGATATCATGAATAAAAAGTGCTTAGCACTGTGTGTTTAGTGTTTAGAATGATAAATATATAAAGTAAGCAGGCTGGCCACGGTGGCCTGTAATCCCAACACTTTGGAAGCCTGAGGTGAGAGGCTCACTTGAGTCCAGGAGTTCAAGACTAGTCTGGGCAACACAGTGAGACCCCTATCTCTACAAAAAATAAAAACATTAGCCGGGCATAGTGGCACACACCTGTGGTCCCGGCTACTCAGGATGCTGAGGTGAGAGGATTGCTTGAGCCCAGGAGGTCAAGCTGCAGTAAACCATATTTACACCACTGCACTCCAGCCTGGTTGACAGATCAAGATCCTGTCTCAGGAAAAAAAAAAAAAAAAAATGCAAGAATATTATTCAG
>NW_016803245.1:355470-366376 GCF_001698545.2 Rhinopithecus bieti | reverse complement strand
AAAAAAAAAAAAAACAAAACAAACAAGCAACATAATTAGGTGGCCAGGCACTAGTCAGGCTCCTTAGGTTTAAATCTCTGCTCTGCCATTTACTAGTGGTATGACCTTGAGAAAGCATATCAATCCGTTCTCACACTGCTGATAAAGACATACCGGAGACTGGGTAATTTATAAAGAAAAAGAGGTTTAATGGACTCAGAGTTCCAAGTGATGGGGAGGCCTCACAATCATGGCAGAAGGCAAAAGGCATGTCTTACATGTCAGCAAACAAAAGAGAATCAGAGCCAAGTGAAAGGGGAAACCTCTTATAAAACCATCAGATCTCATGAGACTTATTTACTACCACAAGAACAGTATGGGAGAAACCACCCCCATGATTCAGTTATCTCCCACTGGGTCCCTCTCACAACACATGGGAATTATGAGAGTTACAATTCAAGATGAGATTTGGGTGAGGACACAGCCAAATCATATCAGAAGGTAACTTTCTTACGCTTTTGACCTGAAGAAAGATGAGGCGCATAAGGGTTTCAGCCTGCAGGGTGGCCTTTCTGACAGGCTGGGAATACCCTCCAGCCAGAAGCCAAAAACATACATTCTGAGGGAGGAGCAAAGTGAAAGGGAGCAGGGTGGCAGAATACACATATTTAATAAGCTATAGGAGGAATCATGAATATTTATGAAGGGAGAAACATGTAAATGTGCAATTGAGCTTCATTACCCCTTCATGGGTCCTAGGTACAAAAAATGGGGCATCAGCATGATCTGAAGAGTTTTCAGCCTCTGATGTCAAAAGGTGAAGTAGAGGCCAATAAAACCCATACTGTGCATGCTCTATAAATTGGACAAAAACCACCCCATGGTGGGTAGTCTGTTAGGCAAAAAAGGAAGGGCAGCAACAGGCTGATATCAGTGGTGGAGTCTTTTGAAAGGAATGGTTTCTGTTTATCCCTTAGGGAAGAAAGCCTGATCCTGGTTAGTGACAGAGGGGATATAACAAGGCAAAGCAAGAACTCAGTTTTCAAGGTTATTCTGGGTCCCCTTGGCCAAAAGGGAGTCCGTTCAGTCAGCTGGGGGGCTTAGTACTTAATTTGTATTTCTCTTGCCTCATTTTTAGGATTTGTAGGATGCTGAAGATAATTGCATCTCTTTCATAGTGTTGCAGTGATGATGAAATGAGATGATGCAGATAAAGCGCCAGAACATTAATTCATTTAAATAAACACTTACTGAGCATATATGCCCCATGCGTCAGGCCCCTGAGGATACAGCAGTAAACACAACTGATTGAAAGGAAATAAAAACTGTCCTCTTGTATCTCTTAATTGTATATAACGAATAATAACAACAAATCTCTGGCACATAGGAATGCTATGTTACAAAGCAATATCCCAAGACAAGTTTTATGGTCCTAACCTAAATTATTTCTATAATTTTTTTTTTTTTCTGAGACAGAGTTTTGCTCTTGTCACCCAGGCTGGAGTGCAATGGCATGGTCTCAGCTCACTGCAACCCCCGCCTCCCAGGTTCAAGCTATTCTCCTGCCTCACCCTCCGAGGTAGTTGAGATTACAGGCGCCTGCCCCCGCACCTGGCTAATTTTTGTATTTTTAGTAGAGACGGGTTTCATCAGGTTGGCTAGGCTGGTTTTGAACTCCTGACCTCAGGTGATCCACCCGCTTCGGCCTCCCAAAGTGCTGGGATGACAGGCATGAGCCACTGCGCCTGGCCTATTTCTATAATTTTTATTGTAATAAAAGGATAATACTCCACAAATACAGTGGTAATGCCTACGGCATAAAGACATAATCCAAGGCAACTCATGCATTGAGAGGTCACCAGAAACTGGGAAGTGGTGGAAACAAATTTGAAAAAAAGGCCTGCTGATGAAAGTGATTGCATTTACCACACACCTTTGTCCAAGAAAAGCTATGTGAATGCGCCAACACCGGCCTGAAGTCTTCCTAAGAACGCGTGCTTATAGCATATTTGTTTAAACGGTGGGAGAGAGTTAACATTCAAACACCAGAGATTCTGAATATATTTTATTAGTTCAAATGCCTCTACAGTTAACAGAGTCGCGGGGGTTTGGTTAACAGGGCACATGAAAGCAGTTCATGAAACAGTGGAAAATAAAACCTGATCAAGTCTGACGCAGTCTATAAAGGCAAGGCCCCGGCCTCCGTTGCTGCGGCAACCGACTCCGCCACCACCCGGAGAGGGAACCTGAAACTTGGCGACCCCAGCACCCCAGCACCCAAGCGGGGTGGTCGCCTCCCTTCCGTGTCCGTGGCTTTGTTTTATGGTTGGGAATAGGTAAGGGACACAAGTCAACGGCGATGCTAGATTCGTCCCCTCTGGTCTCCGTAGAGGGAGTTATAAAAGGAGGTTCGTCCACAAGCAGAAACCCCTCTGTGGCGCCTCAACGCTAAAGAGGGGTTTCTGCTTGTGGCGCCATTCCCTTTCCCCGGCGGGAGACTAAAGGCAGGAAAAACACAGCCCGCTCAGGGTTGGGAGCTAAGCCAGCCCCACCTCCCGGTAGCTTCTCGCGATCGTGTAGACGCAGCGAGTTACGTAACTTCCGGTCACGACCCATCAGCTTCTCGGCGATTGGTCCATTTCCATGGCCCACTGGGTGACGTTATCGCCGGGTGCTGGGGTCGCACGTGTGGTGAGGCCTACAGAGGCGGCCTTGGGCTGGGCCTTGGTCTCCCCGCCGGACTTCGAGGGTATCTTCGCCGCCCCTGTTGGGGGTGAGCGCCGCGCGGCTGCAGCATGGTGAGCAAGCCTTACTTGTTTCGGCGGCCGGGCGCTGCGGTTTTGCAGAGGCCAGGCTGCTTCCTGTAATGCCTTGGCTATTGCGGCCTGGGTCTGGGTCGTGCCAGAGGCTGCTTGCGGCACAGTACTCTGAAATGGGCCATCCTCACCACCCCGGGCATTCTTTGCTAATTACAGTCTCGCACCGCCGAGCCTCCCTGCGATGTGGCCCGGAGAGGAGAATGGCCTCCTTTTTACCCCTGGGAGCCTGCAGCCCTGTGCGCTTTCTGTTAGCTAAAAGCTTGTGACTGCGGACACAAACGCACTACCCTGTGCTTCTTAGGGTCAAGCAGAGGGAGCTGCTGGTCTCCCTCAGCGTTGGAGTGGCAGGTGTCTGCCTGTCTGTTTGCTCTGAGAAAGGGAACTTGTGGGAGAGCATAAGATTGGGCCCAAAGTAAAGCCACTTAATTGGTTTCACAGTTTAGAGAATCAAAATTGAATAGCGAAGTAAGAATGTAGAAGTGGATGATGGATCTTACTAAACTTTAGCTGTTTGTATCGTGATTTTATTTGCTGGTTGGTAGATGCCCTATGTGGAGCTGTCTACTCCAAATTTTGTTGTGGCAGGCTTCTTGTCATTCTGGTTCAGTCGGCCAGGGGCCTTCCCTGAGCAGCCAGTGTAAAGTAGCTTTTAAGTCATTTTCACGTCACTGTCTTATATGTTTTCACCGGAAATTATCTTGATTTTCTTGCTAAGAACAGGGACTTTATCTGACTTTCCCACTTCTGTATTCTCAGTTCCCATAACAAGGTCTGGCACAAAGTAGGTGCTCAAGGAATGTATGTTGAAGGAAGGTTAAGTATGGATTCTACAGAACACAGCTGATGTTGCCTGCCCTAGAAGTGTAGATTTTTAAAAAGTATTTATCTTTAACATGACTACTAAAGATGGATATGTGAACTATGGAATTGTTCTCTGTCGTTTTGTTTTGTTTTAACTAATTGTGATTTTGTTCCTTTGAAGCCTCACAGGAAGAAAAAGCCCTTTATAGAGAAGAAGAAAGCTGTGTCTTTTCACTTGGTCCACCGGAGCCAACGAGATCCTTTAGCAGCAGATGAGACTGCACCCCAGAGGGTTCTGTTGCCCACACAAAAAGTAGGTCCTGTTCTTTAGCCAGTCAGTTTGTAGGTAGACAATAGTTTTTTTGTGTGTTTGTTTCTTTTTCTTAAGTAAGTAGTCTCGGCATGTTGCCCAGGCTGGTCTCGAACTCCTGGGCTCAAGCAGTCCTCCCAGCTTGGCCCTCAAAAGTGCTGGGATTACAGGCATGAGCCACCGTGCCCGGCCATGTTAATAGTTTTAATAAATTGTTAAGTCAGCTGTTATTCTCAGATAACTTATATTCTGGGAAATAATCTATAAGTTAATTTTCAGTACAATTTGCTGATTTTTACATCATTCGTGTTATTTTGATTGGGAAGACAAAGATCTTTATTAGAGATGTTTAAATGAGCAAATCTTGTAGAATAATGGTAAAATATTTACCAAAGCACCAGCTACAATGTGGCGTGATGTTATTTGGGGCACCCGTATATGCTCAAACTGTGCTTTCTCTAAGATCCTGCCGTTTTATAACCACAAACTGCATTTTGCCTCCTGGTTGCTCATCTTAGGAAATGATTAGCTTGGTTAGCTCAGGGAACTTTGCAAGGGAGCCTCGAAAAGATTGACTTAATGTTAGACTCTACTTATTAAGTGTAGATATTATGAAACAGAGTGTTGGGAAGCAGAGTATTGGGGGACATGGGCCATGTTTAGCTTTTCAGTAAAACCAGTTTTATTGTATGTTGAGAAGTTTTTTTTTTTTTTTTTTTTTTCATAAAAAAACAAGAAATTGTACTTACCTTTCAAGGCACCCAAGTATCTGTTGCCCAGGCTGGCATGCAGAGTGGCTCCATCTCAGCTCGCTGCAGCTTCTAAGAACTCTTGGGCTCAAGCGATCCTCCCACCTTAGCCTCCAGAGTAGCCGGTACTACAAGCACATGCCACCGGGCCTGGCTGATTTTTAAAACTGTTTTGTAGAAACGAGGTGTCACTATGTTGTCCAGTCTGGTCTTGAACTCCTAGGCTCAAGTGATCCTCCTACCTCAGCCTCCCAAAGTGCTGGGATTATAGGCATGAGCCACTGCACCTGGCCCCCCAAGTCTTATAACCCTCCAAATAGACGATAAAATAAGTTGTATGTATATTTCGTGACTCAGAATGTTGCACATAAATGTCTAGTGGAAGGAGCAATTGTTATTTATTTTTATTGCCCTTTTGAAAGCATGAGTGTTTTCATTCCATTTTAATGTTATGTAGCACTCTGGTTTTGAAGCTGTACATTTCCTGTTTGTCAAGCATTGTCTTTTTCCCATCAGCCAAAACGTTCATGTGCCATCTGCTTCCTACTTGGAAAGCTATACTCATTGTAATATTCCCTTGCCTTATCGTTGGAAGGTGTACTGATTCCATTTTGTTTATAGATAAACAGTGAAGAAAGTACTAATTCCATTTTGTTTATAGATAGACAGTGAGGAAAGGCGAGCAGAACAGAGGAAGTATGGAGTGTTCTTTGATGATGACTATGACTACCTGCAGCACCTGAAGGAACCATCTGGGCCCTCAGAGCTTATTCCCTCAAGTACCTTCAGTGCACACAACCGGAGAGAGGAGAAAGAAGAATCGCTAGTCATTCCAGTAAGGCTTTTCAGCAATTTAAGTGTGGGAGTGAGGTGAAGAAATCATTTTTAAATCAAGATAACTGTTTGGGGCAAGAAATGGTGTCCATATGAAGAGCACAAAGATAGACCATGCCTCCACTTAAAATTATGTATGTGTATGCACGTGTGTACCATCAGGAGAGAATAGGTCACCTCTTCTCTGGTGGCAGGTGTCAATGCAACAGCCTTTTTATAGGTTTGGAACTTTCGATTGATAGACATGGCTATGTTAGCACTTTTCAATAGGAGAAAAGCAGCTGACATTCTACATGTTAACAACATAACTGTTTCAGGATCATAAACTGTTCTAAGATAGGACTTAACTTTTATGGAATATTTAGATCTTTAACACTTCTGTAAAAGCTGCAGGCTACTCATAAGCAAACAGAATGAGTGGATGATAATAACATTCCTGTCTTGTAAACTAATGTTCGGTCCACTTTAATACTTTCTCTTTCAGGAGAAATGATAGTACGTCTTTATATGAAATTAGTGCTGTTAGTCTAAGTTCTGTTTTCTCTCCCGTTTATGTGAAGAATGCCCATGTTGTATGCCTTTGTGACCTTATTTTTAATTTGATGTAGAGTAAATTTCCCTGTGGGAAACTTTTACATCACCTAGCACTTTAAAAAAAAGGAGACATTCATTAGGTTTATAAGCAAAAGGTAAGCGGTAGAAAGGGCACCAGTTTACCCTGCCCCTTATTCCCCAATTCTGTCATGGTCTAGGCATGCCTTTCCTTGGGGAAGATGTGATTGTAGTTCTTAACAGGCAATAGCTGGTTGCTTAAGGAGACTTAGAAAGGTTAGGTTTCAGGATCTCATCCCAAAGAAAGATAGTAACTGCAGCTGCTTCTTCACTAACTAGGTTGTGACTCTTTTGTAACGCCCCAAATCCCACCACATCTCTGTCATAGAGAACCAACTTCTTTATTTCTTCTTCCTCAAGGCTTTATTGGTAGTAGGGACTTACTGGCTCACTTCCTTCTATAACCTGTTGAGGGAGAGAAGGGGTTCCATAGTAACTCAACTTGTTTATCTAAGGGAGAAAATTCTTAGTAAAGTCTTGGCTGGCTTGTATTGACCAGTACTTTTAATCCTTAATTCATTTTGAGTAAAAGCAATCACTAATTGATTTTTTAACAGGATAAGGCTCTTAAATGGACAATTCAGTGATGTTTACAGGAACAACTGAATTGTATTTAAAAACAAAAGTGTCATTGGTTTTCTGTACAACTATGAAAAAATATGGATTAGTCCCATGTACTTTTTTTACTTTAGTTTGTAACACACCACCAAATTCAAATAGATTAGAAATAGTGAATAACCCCTAGAAACAGTGTGAGACAGTGTAAAAAGGCAGCATAGAAATGATTGATGCTTGAGCAGGCCCTGATTTTGACATGAAAGAAAGAGGGTGGTGCCATTGTGGAAATTAGCTGGGCAAACACCATGTAGTTGAGAAGTACTGCAACCAATGAAAACACAGTACTCCTCTAAAAAAAAAAGTAATTCCTCTTTAAACTCTAATCGTGTATGTGATTATTTTCTTTCAATATTTGAAAAATATCTCACAAACGTAAATTCATTTAACACAAGCTGACCTTGTGTTTAACCCCAAACTTCTAAGGATAAATATCACAAAGGTACCTTTTTGAAAGCCTAAAGGCTAAAACGCTATGTAGATTTTACTATAATTTTAAGTAATTAATAACGTAATATACTTAAAAAACATTAAATTGTACATTTTAAATAGGCAAATTGTATGTGAATGATGTCTCAGTAAAGCTATTTTCTTAAAAATATACTCTAAAGCAAAATAACAGATCTTTGCCCATGTTTATGCTACTGAGAAACTCATTTTGGAAGCCATAACATCTTGCTGTGTGTACACTGCCATATGTAGCCTTTACTCATGCTCCTCAGAGGCTTCCAATTCAGAGAGCTTTCTCAGTGAGCCAATGAGGATGCACATTCCAGCTTTGTGCCTCCTCCTGGGCTAAGGATAGGGCAGGTGGTAAGGTGCACAGAGATAAATAACACATGGTGGTTGTCCTCACATTATCAACTGTTTGGTCAAGGAGAGGAAACAAGCATAAGAACCAGTCAGGGAATGTAGGCTAGCACATGTTTAAGTAGATTGCAGTGTGTGAAGAAGGCGGGGAGTTCACACAAGGGAAGTTCTAGGACAGTGATCAGAAAGAGCTTCATGTGGGAGGGTAGGAACTGAGCTGGCCACCAAGTGGTGGGTACTGTTGACAGGAGAAGGAACTTTTTCAGTCAGGGTGCTGAGACAGCTAGCATTGTGGTTCAGTGTCAGGCACATGCATGCCAAGTAAAGTGTTTTGCATTATTACATGACTGAGGAATGAGCTTGATTTGCATGGTCATATAGAATAACCGAGAAATTTGGATACACAGAGTAGCCTTGATTTTATAGGGCCTTGAGAACCAGGGCCTTAAATACAGAGTGAAAAATTGAGACCTGTTAGAAACTCAAGAAGGTCACATGGTAAAACTATTAAAGGAGCTTAATCTAGCCATGGGTATGGAGGTTGTACTGGATATAGACTAGCTATATGAGCGGTTGCAGTCATTTATGTTTTGGTTAACTATAAATGAGATGATGCCCCCAAAGAATAGAGTGAAATCACTATAAGTAAGAGATTTCTAGGGGACATAGGACAGAGCAAGATGATTTATAACCACCCAAGGATTTAAGAGAGCCAATTCATACAAGGGCTGTGCCATTACTAGAGATTAGGACATTATCTCTAGTTTAAGAGGAAAAGGTTTAATTTTGTTTTGAAACTTCAGGCAAGTGGAGTTAAGAAACTCTGGGATTTGAACCCCAGAATCTCACTTACTGATCATTCTCAGGGAGGTGGACCATTTAAACTTTCTTAGTTTTCATTCTTTTGCTAAAACATGGTGAAAACCCATGGGATCTGAGGGATAAATGGAATAATTTACTAGAGAAAGCGCTGTGATGAATTATAAAGAGTTGCTTTTGAGTTTATGATGGCATATACATGTTTTGTTTTGTTTTTTTTTTTTTGAGACGAAGTTTCGCTCTTTTTGCCCAGGCTGGAGTGCAATGGCACGATCTCAGCTCACCGCAACCTCCGCCTCCCAGGTTCAAGCGATTCTCCTGCCTTGGCCTCCCGAGTAGCTGGGATTACAGGCCTGTGCCACCACGCCTGGCTAATTTTGTATTTTTAGTAGAGACGGGGTTTCTCCATGTTGGTCAAGCTGGTCTTGAACTCCTGACCTCAGGTGATCCACCCGCCTCGGCCTTCCAAAGTGCTGGGATTACAGGCCTGAGCCACCGCGCCCAGCCACATGTTTAACATATATACAACCTGGAGCACAGGTGAGAGAACACAGAATGTAGTTGTAACAGTTTCCTAGGACTGCAGTAACAAATTAGCACAAACTAGGTGACTTAAAACAACAGAAATTTCTTCCTTCATGGTTCTGGAGGTCAGAAGTTTGAAATGAAAGTATTGGCAGAGTTGGTTTTTTTCTTGGGGGCTTAGAGGGAGAGGCTGTTGCATGGCTCATTCCTAACTTCTGAAGGTTACCAGTGATCATTCCTTGGAGTTCCTTGCCTTATAGAGGCCTCACTCCAGTCTGCTGTCATCTGCACATGGCATTCTCCCCTGTGAGTCTCTGTCCTCACTGGTCTCATTACAGGACCATGGTCCAGTAAGACCTCATCTTATAGTTGAGAGGACCCTATTTCAAATATGGTCACAGTCTGAGGTTTGGATGGACATTGATTTTGGGGGGACTTCAACCCAGTACACTAGTTAAGAAGTATTTCCAAATAAACCTAACCGTTGTGCAATTTCTTTTTCAAGAGCACTGGAATTAAGTTGCCTTCATCAGTGTTTGCTTCAGAGTTTGAGGAAGATGTTGGATTGTTAAATAAAGCAGCTCCAGTTTCAGGTATTTTAGTTCCTTTATCTTTTATGTGGATAAATGTATTTTGCAAAACATAAACGGTGTAGGATTTTTCTATCCCCATTGAAGTATTGAAACAATTGAGATATGTCTGGAATTCAGATCAGGGATTATTAGGAAGGGATGAGTGTGATCTTTGTATTTTTGTGTTCCTACCATCAAATCCTTGCATCTTTTGAGTTCCTGTTTGGAGAAGAAAGTGGGGAAACTATTCTTGGTAATCTAGTAGGGGAATTGTAACCTTCACGTAACCTCTTACAAACATAGTGGTATTTATTATTCATTACTTGTAGTGTAATTTTGAAAAATAATCTGTTGTCTTTCAGAGTTTCTCCCAAGAGCATACAGGTATTTTTATAGAAGTTCATTTTACCATCTACACATATATTGGGGAAAATGTTTTAATTTTAGTACCAACATTGTATTTCAGAACAAACACAAAAATTCACAGAAGTGGTGTTGGTATTTTCTCCTGAGTTGCCTTAATTATTAACTAACACCTGTCCTGTGACATTCATTCATTAATTTATTCTACAGATTTTTGAGTTGCCACTGTCTGTGTGGTAGGGCCTTGGGTTAAAACAGAATCAAGCATAGTCTCAGACCCAAAACTTTACCTCGTTTGGAAAATAAACAGTAAATGATAAATTACAGTATAGATAGATAATACTAGTGGGGTGAGGAGTACCAATCCCAGCCTCACAGAGTTGAGCAAGGCTTGCTAAAGGAGGTGATGTCTAGTTTGTTTCTTAAGTAAAAGTTAGGTAGATAGAAGAAGGAGGGGAGGGGTGGGGACAAGAGAATGTTCCAGACAGTGGACTGTATGTGCTAAGGCAACAGAACATGAATATAGGTGACTGTACACGTTTTAGCAGGCCCAGAAGGAAGGGTATGGATTAAAAAGAAATGAGGCCGGAGGGTTAAGCAATGGCCATGTAGCAGAGGGTGTTGGAGGCCATGTCAGATGATAAATTTGGAGTTGAAAGTTTGTCTTGAACTTGAGTTTTGTTGTTGTTGTTTGTTTTCATTTTCTCCTTGTGGAGCCGGGCTAACTCCTAAGCACTGTGCCTAGAGCTAGTGTTTTTATAGATGGAAGGATATATCTGAATAAACAGGTAGATATTTATTAAAATCTCATAGTCAGAAAAGACAAAGTATAGCAGTCTAAAAATTATTCATTTGAGTTACTTTTAACAGGTGAATTTAAAGCCCAGTTTCTTCCTGCAGACAAAACCTTTGAATTATGCTAGACAAGGTTAAACATTATAGATGTATAATGGAACAGTATTTTTACCAGTGGATATTAAAAGGAGAAGCATCATTGCTTTTTTCTTTTCTTTTCTTTTCTTTTTTTTTTTAAGTTATACTTTAAGTCCTGGGATATATGTGCAGAATGTGCAGGTTTGTTACATAGGTATACACATG
>NW_016803245.1:345393-354377 GCF_001698545.2 Rhinopithecus bieti | reverse complement strand
GAGAGTTTTAGCTTGAAAGAGGTGTTGAATTTTATTGAAGGCCTTTTCCGCATCTATTGAGATAATCGTGTGGTTTTTGTCATTGGTTCTGTTGGTGTAATGGATTACGTTGAACCAGGCTTGTGTCCCAGGGATGAAGCCGACTTGATTGTGGTGGATAAGCTTTTTGATATGCTGCTGGATTTGTTTCGCCAGTTTTTTATTGACAATTTTCACATTGATGTTCATCAGGGATATTGGCCTGAAATTTTCTTTTTTTGTTGTGTCTCTGCCAGGTTTTGGTATCAGGATGATGCTGGCCTCATAAAATGAGTTTAGGGAGGAGTCCCTCTTTTTCTATTGTTTGGAATAGTTTCAGAAGGAATGGTACCAGCTCCTGTCTGTACCTCTGGTGGAATTTGGCTGTGAATCTGTCTGGTCCTGGGCTTCTCTTTTGGTTGGTAGGCTATTACTGCCTCAATTTCAGAACTTGTTATTGGTCTATTCAGGGATTCGACTTCTTCCTGGTTTAGTCTCGGGGGGGTGTATGCGTCCAGGGATTTATCCATTTCTTCTAATTTTCTAGTTTATTTGCATAGAGGTGTTATATAGTATTCTCTGATGGTAGTTTGTATTTCTGTGGGATCAGTGGTGAAATCCACTTTATCATTTTTTGTTGTGTCTATTTGATTCTTCTCTCTTTTCTTCTTTTATTAGTCTGACTAGCGGTTAGTCTTTTCAAAACACCAGCTCCTGGATTCATTGGTTTTTTTGAAGGGTTTTTTGTGTCTCTGTCTACTTCAATTCTGCTGTGTTTTAGTTATGTCTTGTCTTCTACTAGGTTTTATATTTGTTTGCTCTTGTTTCTCTAGTTCTTTTAATTGTGATGTTAGGGTGTCAATTGTAGATCTTTCCTGCTTTCTCCTGTGGGAATTTAGTGCTATAAATTTCCCCCTAAACACTGCTTTAGCTGTGTCCCAGAGATTCTGGTATGTTGTGTCTTTGTTCTCATTGGTTTCAAAGAACTTATTTGTTTCTACCTTAATTTTGTTAATTTACCCAGTAGTCATTCAGGAGCAGGTTGTTCAGTTTCCAAGTAGTTGTGCAATTTTGAGTGGATTTCTTAATCCTGAGTTCTAATTTGATTGCACTGTGGTCTGAGAGACTGTTATGAGTTCTGTTCTTTTGCATCTGCTGAGGAGTGTTTTACTTCAGTTACGTGGTCAGTTTTAGGATAAGTGCGATGTGGTGCTGAGAAGAATATATATTTTGTTGATTTGGGGTGGAGAGTTATGTCGCTGTCTATAAGGTCCACTTGGTCCAGAGCTGAGTTCAAGTCCTGAAGATCCTTATGAATTTTCTGTCTCGTTGATCTGTCTAATATTGACAATGGGGTGTTAAAGTCTCCCATTATTATTATGTGGGAGTCTAAGTCTCTTTGTAGGTCTCTTAGAACATGCTTTATGAATCTGGGTGCTCCCATATTAGGTGCATATATATTTAGGATAGTTAGCTCTTCTTGTTGCGTTGTTCCCTTTACCACTATGTAATGCCCTTCTTTGTGTTTTTTGATCTTTGTTGGTTTAAAGTCTGTTTTATCAGAGACGAGGATTGCAACCCTTGCTGTTTTTTGCTTTCCATTTGCTTGGTAAATAACCTCCATTCCTTTATTTTGAGTCTGTATGTGTCTTTGCACATGAGATGGGTCTCCTGAATACAGCACACTGATGGGTCTTGACTCTTTATCCAATTTGCCAATCTGTATCTTTTAGTCGGGGCATTTAGCCCATTTACATTTAAGGTTAATATTGTAATGTGTTAGTTTGATTCTATTATTATGATGCTAGCTGGTTATTTTGCGTGTTATTTGATGCAGTTTCTTCATAGTATTGATGGTCTTTACTCTTTGGTATGTTTTGCAGTGGCTGGTACCAGTTTTTCCTTTCCATATTTGGTGCTTCCTTCAGGAGCTCTTGTAATGCAGGCCTGGTGGTGACAAAATCTCTTAGCATTTGCTTGTGGGGAAAGGATTTTATTTCTCCTTCACTTATGAAACTTAGTTTGGCTGGATATGAGATTCTGAGTTGAAAATTCTTTACTTTAAGAATGTTGAGTATTGTCCCCCACTCTCTTTTGGCTTGTAGGGTTTCTGCTGAGGGATCCGGTCTTAGTCTAATGGGCTTCTCTTTGTGGGTAACCTGACCTTTCTCTCTGGCTGCCCTTAACATTTTTTTCTTCATTTCAACCTTGGTGAATCTGACGATTATGTGTCTTGGGGTTGCTCTTCTCAAGGAGTATCTTTGTGGCATTCTCTGTATTTCCTGAATTTGAATGTTAGCCTGCCTTGCTAGGTTGCGGAAGTTCTCCTGGATAATATCCTGCAGAGTGTTTTCCAAGTTGGTTCCATTCTCCCCGTCACTTTCAGGTACATTAGTCAAACGTAGATTTGGTCTTTTCACATAGTCCCATATTTCTTGGAGGCTTTGTTCATTCCTTTTCTTTTTGTTTTTTTTTGAGATGGAGTCTCGCTCTGTCGCCCAGGCTGGAGTGTAGTGGCCGGATCTCAGCTCACTACAAGCTCCGCCTCCCGGGTTTATGCCATTCTCTGCCTCAGCCTCCCGAGTAGCTGGGACTACAGGCGCCCACCACCTCGCCCGGCTAGTTTTTTGTATTTTTTAGTAGAGATGGGGTTTCACCGTGTTAGCCAGGATGGTCTCGATCTCCTCACCTCGTGATCTGCCCGTCTCGGCCTTCCAAAGTGCTGGGATTACAGGCTTGAGCCACCGCACCCGGCCTCATTCCTTTTCATTCTTTTTTCTCTAATCTTTTCTTCACGCTTTATTTCATTAAGTTGATCTTCAATCGCTGATATCCTCTCTTCCACTCGGCTATTGTTATTTGTGTGTGCTTCACAAAGTTCTCTTGCTGTGTTTTTCAGCTCCATCACGTCATTCATGTTCTTCTCTAAACTGGTGATTCTAGTTAGCAATTCTTTTAACCTTTTTTCAAGGTTTTTAACTTCCTTGCATTGAGTTAGAACATGCCTCTTTAGCTCGGAGGAGTTTGTTATTACCGACCTTCCGAAGCCTACTTCTGTCAATTTGTCAAACTCATTCTCCATCCAGTTTTGTTTCCTTGCTGGTGAGGAGTTGTGATCCTTTGGAAAAGAAGAGGTGTTCTGGTTTTTGGCATTTTCAGCCTTTTTACACTGGTGTTTCCTCATCTTCATGGATTTATGTACCTTTGGTCTTTGTTGTTGGTGACCTTCAGATGGGGTTTCTGTGTGGACGTTCTTTTTGTTGATGTTGACGCTATTCCTTTCTGTTAGGTTTATTTCTAACAGACTACTCTGCTGCAGATCTGCTGGAGTTTGCTGGAGGTCCACTTCAGTCCCTGTTTGCCTGGATATCACCAGCGGAGGCTGCAGAACAGCAAAGATTGCTGCTTGTTCCTTCCTCTGGAAGCNATTTTATTTCTCCTTCACTTATGAAACTTAGTTTGGCTGGATATGAGATTCTGAGTTGAAAATTCTTTACTTTAAGAATGTTGAGTATTGTCCCCCACTCTCTTTTGGCTTGTAGGGTTTCTGCTGAGGGATCCGGTCTTAGTCTAATGGGCTTCTCTTTGTGGGTAACCTGACCTTTCTCTCTGGCTGCCCTTAACATTTTTTTCTTCATTTCAACCTTGGTGAATCTGACGATTATGTGTCTTGGGGTTGCTCTTCTCAAGGAGTATCTTTGTGGCATTCTCTGTATTTCCTGAATTTGAATGTTAGCCTGCCTTGCTAGGTTGCGGAAGTTCTCCTGGATAATATCCTGCAGAGTGTTTTCCAAGTTGGTTCCATTCTCCCCGTCACTTTCAGGTACATTAGTCAAACGTAGATTTGGTCTTTTCACATAGTCCCATATTTCTTGGAGGCTTTGTTCATTCCTTTTCTTTTGTTTTTTTTTGAGATGGAGTCTCGCTCTGTCGCCCAGGCTGGAGTGTAGTGGCCGGATCTCAGCTCACTACAAGCTCCGCCTCCCGGGTTTATGCCATTCTCTGCCTCAGCCTCCCGAGTAGCTGGGACTACAGGCGCCCACCACCTCGCCCGGCTAGTTTTTTGTATTTTTTAGTAGAGATGGGGTTTCACCGTGTTAGCCAGGATGGTCTCGATCTCCTCACCTCGTGATCTGCCCGTCTCGGCCTTCCAAAGTGCTGGGATTACAGGCTTGAGCCACCGCACCCGGCCTCATTCCTTTTCATTCTTTTTTCTCTAATCTTTTCTTCACGCTTTATTTCATTAAGTTGATCTTCAATCGCTGATATCCTCTCTTCCACTCGGCTATTGTTATTTGTGTGTGCTTCACAAAGTTCTCTTGCTGTGTTTTCAGCTCCATCACGTCATTCATGTTCTTCTCTAAACTGGTGATTCTAGTTAGCAATTCTTTTAACCTTTTTTCAAGGTTTTAACTTCCTTGCATTGAGTTAGAACATGCCTCTTTAGCTCGGAGGAGTTTGTTATTACCCACCTTCTGAAGCATACTTCTGTCAATTTGTCAAACTCATTCTCCATCCAGTTTTGTTCCCTTGCTGGTGAGGAGTTGTGATCCTTTGAAAAGAAGAGGCATTCTGGTTTTTGGAATTTTCAGCCTTTTGTGCTGGTTTTCCTCATCTTCTTGGATTTATGTACCTTTGGTCTTTGTTGTTGGTGACCTTCAGATGGGGTTTCTGTGTGGACGTTCTTTTGTTGATGTTGACGCTATTCCTTTCTGTTAGGTTTATTTCTAACAGACTACTCTGCTGCAGATCTGCTGGAGTTTGCTGGAGGTCCACTTCAGTCCCTGTTTGCCTGGATATCACCAGCGGAGGCTGCAGAACAGCAAAGATTGCTGCTTGTTCCTTCCTCTGGAAGCTCTTTCCCAGAGGGGCACCCGCCAGATGACAACCAGAGCTCTCCTCTGTGAGGTGTCTGTTGACCCCTGATGAGAGGTGTCTCCCAGGCAGGAGGCATAGGGGTCAGGGACCCACTTGAGGAGGCAGTCTGTCCCTTAGCAGAGCTTGAGCACTGTGCCGGGAGATCTGCTGCTCTCTTCAGAGCCAGCAGGCAGGAAGGTTTGAGTCTGCTGGAGCTGTGCCCACAGCCGCCCCTTCCCTCAAGTGCTCTGTCCCAGGGAGATGGGAGTTTTATTTATAAGTCCCTGACTGGGGCTGAGGCAGCATTTTTTTTTTTTTTGTCTTGGAATGATCACTCTATTCTTCACTAGACTGAACTTAGTTCTTAATCATTCTTTTATCTTCAATATATTAATAGACTCTTGCTATCATAGGTCCTTATATGAATGAATTGTTGCTACTTTGGGAATTGTTGCTCAGTTTTTGTTTTCCTTCTAGGACCTCGACTGGATTTTGATCCTGACATTGTTGCAGCTCTTGATGATGATTTTGACTTTGATGATCCAGATAATCTGCTTGAGGATGACTTTATTCTTCAGGCCAATAAGTCAACAGGAGAGGAAGAGGGAAGAGATATACAGTATGTGTGGTTTGTTTCAAAGCAGAGATGATGACCTAAGTGTTACTGCTTCAGTGGGATGGTAACCATAGAACGTTACAGTTGGAAGAGACCTTCAAGAGCATTTAATCTGAGACTTCTGTATTTTAGAGCAGAAAATGTGAGATTTATTGCTTTTCCTACCAAACCGGATTGATCAAACACCCTCCTGCCTAGACAAGAACCTTTCCTGAAATACTTTCCGGTTTTACTTGCGTAAAGTGATTTTGTTCTGTTACTTTTTAAGTTGTTTTGGTAGGTAATTTATGACCTTTACTTTAGGAAATCTGAGAATGAAGATGACAGCGAGTGGGAAGATGTGGATGATGAGAAGGGAGATAGCAGTGATGACTATGACTCTGCAGGCCTATTGTCAGATGAAGATCGTATGTCTGTGCCCGGAAGAACCCACAGAGCTATAGCAGATCACTTGTTCTGGAGTGAGGAAACAAAAAGTCGCTTCACCGAGTATTCGATGACTTCCTCAGTCATGAGGAGAAATGAACAGCTGACCCTACATGATGAGAGGTTTGAGAAGGTAAGGTCCCCAAATAAGGGATGCTTTAGTACTATCTTATGATATATATATATATTTTTTAATACCTGTCAACTTTAGCCCAGGTTGAAGTGCTCACCAACCACAAAGTCAATCATAGGAAATTTGCAACTATCCAGCTATAGGTTCATGTAGCCAGCATAAAGCAGAAGGGTATCAGTGCAGTACAGGAGCACAAAGACTGCAAAGGGAGCATAGAACTGTGCAGAAGAAGAGTAATCACCTAGGAGGATGTGACTTTTCCAGTTGATATCACACACTTACACCTGGAGGTGATTCAAATGATGCCTCATTCAACCTGAATGGATAACCAAAAGTAGCTGTAATCATTTTATTCTCAGTAACTGTGGTAGGACAACTCACATGAGTTTCTATTTGGCCCTTAAAACCCCCAGAAGTGGCCCTGAAAACCCCCATCATCTCTAATGTTGTGCTTCTTTATTGTGTGTGTCATATAGATTTGTCTCAGATTAGAATGTGAATTCCCCAAGGGCAGAGAGTTTTTTGTATTTTGCTCGCGGATACATCCGAAAGCCTAAAATGGTGTCTTGGCATGTAGTAGAAGTTTAAAGTGTTCCATAAATGATAAATGTATGAAGGAATAGTTTCCTTCAAGGTGAATCTAAAGATAGAAGCAATCCAGTAGAGGACCTTGATGAAGCCAAGCGGGTTGAGGTTGATCTGGAAGCTGGACCATCCTCTGGCCAAGTCAACCAATCTGCCCGTGAACTAAGTAGATGTTAGGCACCTTGCTTTGTGCCTTGTTTTTTAAATTTTTTTAAAAAGAGAGATTGGGACCCAAAGCTAAAACTTTTGAGTGTTGAAAACAACGTATCTCTTTATTAAAACAGAGCATAAAAGCACCCTAGTTATTGTTTTCCCTTTACGCACTCTGTGAGGCCAGTCACCCTAGTTTTGATTCTGGAAAGAACGTGTATAGGTCAAAAGGAGTTGACTGATCAAACGTTCTTATTGTCCCTCTTGAATTCTGACATCCTGATTCTGAATTTCTCCAACAGTAATCCGTAAGATGTATTTCTGAAGTATTGGCCTCATTGAGCACATCAAAATTCCATTTCTTTCCATTTCCCATCTGGAGTTTTCAGACATAACTAACACTGAGGAACATAATGGAAGTAGAGTATAAGACGCTTTTGAAAGTTTGAATTTTCATATACTGTATTTGGTTCTGTTGGAACAGATTAGCTCCAGGGTTTGTGATCCCAGCCTATAGATTGTTTATAAGGTTTTTAATCCCACCTATCCTGTTGTTTGTTCTGTAGCACATAATACCTCCTAACATCATGTCTAATGTTGTGCTTCTTTATTGTGGGTGTCGTATCGATTTGTCTCAGATTAGAATGTGAATTCCCCAAGGGTAGAGAGTTTTTTGTATTTTGCTCATGGATACATCTGAAAGCCTAAAATGGTGTCTTGGCATGTAGTAGAAGTTTAAAGTGTTCCATAAATGATAAATGAATGAAGGAATAGTTTCCTTCAAGGTGAATCTAAAATAAAGGCTCTTACCTTGCTACCTTCTCACCTAATACTATTTTCCCTTTTCTCTTGAGGGAGAAGCAAACTGTTGCTACACATCTCACACTTCAGGAGATATATCCCCCCCATTTACTTTTTGTCAAAGCTTAACAGTGTCAACACCATTTGCATAATATAATTATTGTCTAGACAAGAACGAAATACGTACATTAGTGGGAGAATTTTCAGTTGCACAATCTTTTAGTTTGCATAACTAAGGAATTTGAAAATATCTTCAGACTGGGCATAGTGGCCCATGCCTATAATCCCAGAACTGTGGGAGGCCGAAACAGGTGGATCACTTGAGCCCAGGAGTTTGAGACCATCTTGGGCAATGCAGAGCCTGTTTCTATTAACAAAAATAAATAAAATAGCTGGGTGTGGTGGCATGTGCCTGTGGTCCCAACTGCTTCAGAGGCTGAGGAGGGAGGATCACTCGAGCCTGAGAGTTTGAGGCTGCATTGAACTATGGTCGCGCCACTGTACTCCAGGCTTGGAGACAGTGAGATATTTAAAAAAAAAAAAAGAAAAGAAAAGTATCTTCAAAATGTTTTGATGTAATCTGTGCTGCCTAGCATTTTGTTCTCCAAGCTGAGTAGAATAATGCCTTTCATTTACATGTTAAATGGAAGCCTATTTTTAGTCTAAATGTAAGTCTTAAAGTACTGAGCAAAATATCTTCCACATCCTATTGCATTAAATCCCTACTAATATTTTAATGGTAATTGTGATAGTACCTACTGATATTTTAATGGTAATTGTGATAGTACCTAAATAACTATTATGTAAGAATAAAATTAATGTAAAAAACATTTTAAATGTGCAGTCTTACTGAGTACATTTGCTTTTCATGGTGTCTTTTCTCTGTTTATATTCAAGTTTTATGAGCAATATGATGATGATGAAATTGGAGCTCTGGATAACGCAGAATTGGAAGGTTCTATTCAAGTGGACAGTAATCGCTTACAGGAAGTTTTGAATGACTACTATAAAGAAAAGGCAGAGAAGTACAGTGACTTTTCTTTCCTTGTTTATCTGTTCTTTTTTTAAAAAAAGAAAAAATTCTGAAGAAAGGTCTATAGTATAACTGAATTGAGGAAAAAATTAACCTAGTCAAAATCCATATTAAGAAAATGAAGAAGGAAAAAAAAAGATAGGAGGGGGGAAAAAAGAAAGTGGTACATTTTCCATAAACTTTGGCTCATGTATAGCTCATCTGTTTTGCCTACATTTTGGTGTTAAGCATTCTGAAGTAGAATGTAATGGGAATATACGAGGAGCCACTTTTTCCATATCTTTGACTTGAGAAGAGTCATGGTAGAATGTGTTTCGTTTTCTAATTTTTTTTTTTTTTTTTTTTTTTTTTTTTTTTTTTTTTTT
>NW_016803245.1:327982-343805 GCF_001698545.2 Rhinopithecus bieti | reverse complement strand
TATATATATATATATATCAACTTTGAAAAAATGCTTATATTTTAATAAGAGTTATGCTTTTAGGAAGTTTGTGAAAAATTATTTAGAAAGAGTAATATTCCAATATTGAGTTGTAAGCAATTTATAAAACATTGATCAGAGACTCCAATGTTATTTTGCACCATGAAAACACAAAGTCAGAAATATAGTAGGAATTCAGTAATGCTTGGTGGAACTGAAAGTGTGCTTATTGATACATGACTTTTATTTGTTTGTTTAGGTACATACTCAAATTTATATAACCATCCACAGCTAATCAAATATCAACCAAAGGTAAGTCCTAGTGTGCTAAGCTATTTGAAGGATGCAGTGCCTAAAAAATAGAGTGCACATTTTCACTCAGTAACTTTTTATCTTGGTGGCTAGCAGTGATATTAGAAAAAGCATCAACAGTATGCCATTAATGAGCTATTTTTTAATAGGAATGAGAAATAACTCTAGTACCATTTTATCTATATTTCAGCCCAAACAAATTCAAATATCTTCTAAAACAGGAATACCTCTCAATGTCTTACCAAAACAAGGACTCACAGCAAAGCAAGCTGAAAGAATACAGATGATTAATGGCAGTGACCTTCCTAAAGTATCAACCCAGCCACGTTCTAAAAATGAAAGCAAAGAACATAAAAGAGCAAGAAAGCAAGCTATCAAAGAAGAGCGCAAGGTAAAAAATATTTTTCAAATGTGAGGTTTACAAAGAGCTGGTGGAGGGGAAATTAGGGGAATTTTGTAAAAGCAGCCTGTATCAGTTTAAAGATAAGAATAATACAAGTATATTCTTGTACTTACAACAGGAACGAAGAGTGGAGAAGAAAGCTAACAAGTTAGCATTTAAACTGGAGAAAAGAAGGCAAGAAAAAGAGCTGCAGAACTTGAAGAAGAATGTTGAGGGTCTAAAGCTATAGACAGTGGAGCATACAGGGCAAGGCACTTTATTAGGGGCTCTTCATTATCTTTAGTCATTGACTAGAACCTTCAGAAAGACATAACTGTTTGCCATTTTACTGGCAGATAAGAGGAAAATACAGTATTTGTATTATTTTTATACCAGCAAGTGTCCCCTGCCAACTGTCTTGTAAATACTGTAATGTTTTAATTTTAATATAAGCTTACATTTGCTCTGAAATAAATGACTTCATGAATGTGAAATGTTTGGATAAATTAAAGGAAAATATCTTCATAACTTGAATGGAATTGTATTCATTTATTTGTATGGTTGTCATAGTTGTTTTTTGCAGATGTTTTCAAATATTTCTTTGAATCCTCTCCATGCCTTTTCAGGAATTACATGGTTTAATTTGCTGTAAATAGAAAAGTGGCCTGGTTAAACTCAATTTTGAAATGCTGACTTTATTCTGTTTAGTGTAAGATGAGTTTTCTGAGAAGTTTCCACTGTTAGGAAGCTAAGTTTTCCTTGCTGTATACAAAGGACTATTTCAAAAGGGTGGTAAAACTGAATATTAAGGTTCTTAAGATTCATATTTCCTGTTATATTACTGGATGGCTTGCTTTTGAGATTTAGGAACAGTGAAGGCAGGAAACAGAATAGTCAAGGAAATAAGAAAACTTATTTGACTTCAGTGAGTCCCTAGTTCAAAATCAGAAGTATTTATTTCAGTTTAAACTGGAGAGTTTGTCTTTTCAACATTAGTTAATCCTCGGAACCATTCATACTTGATTAAAATACATAGTTGAAAACTTTCCCTGTTTTTGATGAGTTGATTTTTGTTTTAACTGATTCAAACTTTTTCAAGGTTTAGGCAATGACATCATCACAGTTGTTGATTATTTGGTAAACTGTGACTTCTTGCAACAGATTAGTGGCCCTGGTTTATGTTCTTGACTAGTATGTTGTTATCTGGACTAAGCTGTAAAAATCTGTGAACACTTGTTGCTCTGAGTTAGGAACAGAATGGCTGGGGCAGAACCATTTTTGGCAGGTGAGCTGCACTTGATATCTAAATTATTAGAAAACTGCCTTCATCTGTAATCATTTGCTTAGGCTTTTCAAAGCTGGTTGGTATTAGCTTGTTCTACCATGTGTGATCTGTTTAAATCTAAGTACTGTAGGATTTTTAAAGAGTTGTCAAAACTGATGGCATTAGGTATTTTACCAACATAGGCTAGAAAAAAATCTTGACTGGAGCTTGTTATTGCAGAAGTAGGATACTGGAGAGAATGTATTTAAGTGCCAGCCTGTGAACTAAAGGGTCAGATGATGGTTTATGTCAATATTGAAAACATAAGTACTAAAAGGATTGGCCATTTATTTTGATAGCTGTCTCAACTGAAGATTCTCAAAAACAGCAAGAGTCTTATAGGCATTGGATGTTCCTTTGTCATGTTACTCAAATTCTGTGTTATGAGGTGCTAACTTTACTTCACTGTGTTTAAATCCATATATTTTATATTTTGCAGTTAAGAGAAAAAGACTAGGCCATGAGTCTTGATGAAACATACTGTGATTTAGGCAGATTATACTCCAAACTTAAATATTTTAATTTTATTCTGAAGAACAAATTCATGATACTGTAAATGAATTTTCTGATATCTTTGTTGTCTAAAAATCTATAAATGATGATTGGGAACTGATCATAAAAGCTCCATGTTAAATGTTGGGAGCCCAAGAGATCAGAGGGTTTTTGCCTTCAGAAGCCACATGGTCTGAGGAGGCAGGATAGGTGCAGTGAAATGTAACTGGCGATACTATCACTGTTGTGGTAAGTACCACTTTTAATGAGAATCTTGGTATTTGCTATTCCCCGGGAAGTGCTCTCAATGCAGACAGACCTTCCTCATGGTTGGTGCTCAGCTGTCACCTTCACTATAGGCTATTCCCTGAGCTTGTATTTAAAAATACTGCATGCATCCCTCCCCTGCATCCTTGACCCTCCCTCCCTGGTTTATGTTCTCCACAACATCTGTTGACACAGAGGACTGGTTTTCAGTCTCCTCTTGCAGGACAAACCCTGAAGGCACAGTGTTTTATTTATTGCTTTATCCTCCCGTCTGGAACGGTGCCTGGCATTCAGTATACAGTCACAAAGTAGTGTATGGATGAATGGATAGATGGGAAAGATTTCAGAAAAGAATTAAATGTGGAGAAAACCATAGCAGGGCCTAGACTCACTGGGGTTAGGGAGGAGAGAAAGGCCTAAGGGATCCCAGGCAGGGGGCAAAATCTTGAAGAATTTGTATCTTAAACCTTTTTTGTTTGTTTGTTTGTTTTGCCAAGATGGAGTCTTGCTCTGTCACCCAGGCTGGAGTGCAGTGGTGCGATCTCAGCTCACTGCAGCCTGCAACTTCCAGGTTCAAATGATTCTCCTGCCTTAGTCTCCCGAGCAGCTGGGATTACAGGTGTGCGCCACCACGCCTGGCTAACTTTTGTATTCTTAGAGACAGGGTTTTGCCATGTTGGCCAGGCTGGTCTCGAACTCTTGACCTTGTGATCTGTCCGCCTCAGCCTCCCAAAGTTCTGGGATTTCAGGCATGAGCCACCAACACCCGGCCCACCTATTTTGTTTAAGCATTGCCCGTGACTGGTGTTAAAACCACCTGGATATTGTGGTACCACAGATGCTCCTTGACTCATGGTGGGATTATGCCCTGATAAACCCACCATAAGCTGAAAACATGGTAAGTCAAAAATGCATTTACTATACTTAACCTACTGAATATCATAGTTCAGCCTAGCATACCTTAAACTTGCTCAGAATACTTTCCATTAGCCCACAGTTGTGCAAAATCATCTGGCAATACAGTAGGCTGTAGAGTTACCAGTTTGCCCTCGTGATCACGTGGCTGGCTGGGAGCAGTGGCTCGCCTCTGCTGCCCAGCATCATGAGAGAGGATTGTACCACTTTCTACTGAATACATACTGCTTTCTCACCATCATGGAAAAATTGTGAAGTTGAACCATCATAAGTTGAGGACCATCTGTACTGTTACTTTACAAGTCTAAGTGTCTGAAGTGCAGTTACCGCTTGTGTGTATTACCTGTGATGCCCTGTATCTACACCTCCATTGTGATGTCATCAAGTCACCTCAGTTGAAAGAACTCTAACCTCTTGTACTTTACTGTTATATTTTCAATACTTTAATGTTACTTCTTCATATGGGTTGACATTGCTGTGCTTTATCAGTCTTGTTCCAGTTAAAGGGCAGAGAAGGTAGAAATTCTAATGGCCTTGCATTTTTATTGTGAAACTTACAGGAGAATATTTAAAGCAAACACAGGGCCACTGTTAAAGTTAAGAAATACAACATAGAAGTCCCCAGTGAATCCATCCTTGATTTCTTTTTTTTTTTTTTTTTTTTGAGATGGAGTCTCGCTCTATCGCCCGGGCTGGAGTGCAGTGGCCGGATCTCAGCTCACTGCAAGCTCCGCCTCCCGGGTTCCCACCATTCTGCCTCAGGCTCCGGAGTAGCTGGGACTACAGGCGCCTGCCACCTCGCCCGGCTAGATTTTTGTATTTTTTAGTAGAGACGGGGTTTCACCGTTAGCCAGGATGGTCTCGATCTCCTGACCTCGTGATCCGCCCGTCTCGGCCTCCCTAAGTGCTGGAATTACAGGCTTGAGCCACCGCACCCGGCCCATCCTTGATTTCATTTTACTCTTTGCCCTCAGGTAATCCAGCTGTCATACAAGTTGAACATCTCTAATCCAAAATCCAAAACGTTGAGTACCAATGTGAGACAACAAATAGAAAACACCACGCATAAGTACTTAATACAAGCTTTGTTTCATGCACGAAATTATTTAAAATATTGCATAAAATTACTTTCAGGCTGTATGTATAAGGTGACATCTGAAATAAAGTGTTTAGACTTGGGTTCCATCCACATGATATCTTGTTCCAAAATCTGAAAGAAAAATCTGCAACACTTCTGGTCCCAAGCATTTTGGATAAGGGATACTCAACCTACATTAAGTATTTCCTTCTTTTTTAAAGCTACTTGTATAGTATCCCTAAACACAACACCTTGTTTCATTTTGAACAACTGAAACAAACCTAGCTTTTTGAGGGCAGTATTTGCTACCAATTAGATGAAAGCTTCCTAGGGAAGATGAACTGTGAACCGTCCCTGGGTCTGACTTCCACTTCTAGAGTTTACAGGAACCCATATTTAGATGTCAGTGAGCAAGGTGATGAGTGAGTTTTAGGGAACAAGTCACAGTTTAGGCATCCAGAATGTGCAGAAATACGCTTAGAGGATTGTATTCTTGTTTTATATTTTCTGCTTCTAAACTCACCCTGACCTCTCAAGATCAATGCAGAACCTTCCTATGGGGTGAAATGAGTGTCTCCAACTGATTTAGAGATCAGGATATGGAATGGAGAGCAGGCACTTTATTAGAATGTGGCCAAACATGCCAAGTGTAGAACAAAATGGGAGCCAGGACTTCCTTGAATATGCTGTCTTGAGATTATGAAGGCAGTGAATATCTTAGTCATGATAGCCTTCAACACGTCTGTTTCTTTAATCACACACCTCAAACCTTGACTGGTTGCCTTGGTTGTGGTGCCTAGCTATCATACTGGGAATTCTCTTTATCCATTGTATAATTGCCTTTTCCTATATCTCATTCACATGCTTATGGATCACATCCTCCAGTAATTCATGAATTGGGGTACAGGGGATGTAGACTTTTTGGGAACTTGGATGTCTGGAAATATATTCTACTCTTATGCTGGATTGACAGCTTGACTGGATATAGAATTCTTGGTTGTAGATTACCTCAGAAGTTTAAAGGGTTTCTTCCATTAGTTTCCATTTCCAATTTTGCTTTTTGGGAATCTGAAGCCATCCTGATTGCTGATCGTTTGTATCTAATTTTTCTGTGGAAGGCTGTAGAATCTGTCTTCAGTGTTCTGAAACTTCCATTTTACTGAGTATTTTAAATCAGAAGGTGTATTAGGGTTCTCTAGAGGGACAGAACTAATAGGATAGATCTACATATAAAGGGGAACTTATTAAGTATTAACTCACAATCACAAGGTCCCACAATAGGCCGTCTGTGAGCTGAGGAGCAAGGAGAACTAGTACAGTGCCCAAACTGAAGAACTTAGGAGTCTGATGTTTGAGGGCAGAAAGCATCCAGCACAGGAGAAAGATGTAGGCTGGGAGGCTAGGCCAATCTAGTCTTTTCAATTCTTTTTTTTCTGCCTGCTTTAGATTAGATCCACGCTGGCAGGTGACTAGATGGTGCCCACCTAGATTAAGGATGGGTCTGCCTTCCCCAGCCCACTGACTCAAATGTTAATCTCCTTTGGCAACACCCTCAAAGACACACCCAGGATCAATAACTTTGCATCCTTCAATCCAATCAGGTTGACACTCAGTATTAAACATCACAAGTCCACCTCTTGTCAACTTGAACCCATACCCATCTCCTGAGATCATACGTAATCTCCAAATAAAGACAATAATGATGTCATAATTATGCCTAACGTAATACAACTATCCCTCCTACAATCAGAAATGCACCAATCCCCAACCCAAATACTATTACATACTATACTATATAGTATACTTACTATACTATATACTATATATAAGTATACTATATGTAAGTATACTATATAGTATATAGTATGTAAGTATACTATAGTAAGTATAGTATGTAAGTATACTATAACAATACTTAAATGGTGATGTGAAGTCAATAAATCTTATGTCACATGATGAAGGAAAAAGGAAATAAAATGAAGATATCTTAGTATAAGTGTGTACATGCACAAACGTGTTTTTAACAAAAGAAGGAGGAAATACTCATGACAATTACAGTCCTCGTTTCTGCAGCTGGTCAAGTGGTCATAGCTGGTATTGATGACCACATTCTTCTACTATCCATTCTGTATTGCCTTTGCCTTCAGCAAGCACCTCAGCAGGTTATGGTTTTTTCCTGGTGGAGTGACCCAAACCTTCATTCCTGAAGGGTCTGGGCCATTTGTAGTTCTGCCTGGATTGGGCTGTTGTAGTTTCCCATTGACCTTAATCACAGGGCATGATAATACTAAGAGACACCCTAATGAATCTCCTGTATTCATGCATACTCTTCCTTACCTCTGTTGTGGAGTAGTAGAGCATACACGGCCTTCTAGAGAACTTTACCCAGCCCTTCAAAGTATTGTCACCTAGTTGGTGTTGTGATTGTGACTTCAAAAGGCCATTCCACCGTTCTATAAATCCAACTGCTTCAGGATGATGAAGAACGTGGTGAGACCAGTGAATTCCATGAGCATGAGCCCACTGCCACACTTCTTTAGCTGTAAAGTGAGTGCCTTGGTCAGAGGCAATGCTTTGTGGAATACCATGACAGTGGATAAAGCATGCTATGAGTCCATGGATGGTAGTCTTGGCAGAAGTATTGCATGGAGGATAGGCAAACCCATATCCAGAGTGAGTGTCTATTCCAGTGAGGAGAAACCTCTGCCGTTTCCATGATGGAGGAGGTTCAACATAATCCACCTGCCAGCAGGTAGCTGGCTGATCACCCTGAGAAATGGTGCCATATCGAGGTCTCAGTGTTGGTCTCTGCTGCTGGAAAATTGGGCACTCAGCAATGGCTGTAGTCAGGTCAGCTTTGGTGAGTGGAAGTCCATGTTGCTGAGCCCATGCATAACCTGTGTTCCTGCCACCATGGCCACTTTGTTCATGGGCCCATTGGGCGACGACAGGGTTGGCTGGGGAAAGAAGTTGAGTGGTATCCACAGAACAGGTCATCCTATCCACTTGATTATTAAAATCCTCTGCTGAGGTCACCAGATGGTGAGCATTCACATGGGATACAAATATCTTCCCAGTTTTTGACCCCTCAGAGAGGTCCATCCACATACCTCTTCCCCAAATTTATTTGTCACCAATTTTCCAATCATGCGTCTTCCAAGTCCCTGACTATCCAGCCAAACCACTGGCAACAGCCCATGAATCAGTATATAATCACACATCTGACCAGTTCTCCTTTCATGCAAAGTGCACAAGCAAGTGCACTGATTAAAGTTCTGCCCACTAGGAAAATTTTCCCTCACCACTTTCAGAGATGTCCTAGGAAGGGGCTGTCCTTCTGGGATGTCCTAGAAAGGCAGCTGTCCACTTTTGGGTGGTGCCTCCGTATTGTGCAGAACCATCTGTGAACCAGACTCTAGTGTTCTCTTTTTCTGTCAGCTGATCACCAATGGCCTCATAGGCCTCCCCATGAGGCCATCGGTGCAGGCTGGGGGAGAGAAGGCAGGGTGGCAGGAGTGGAGACCATGGGCATTTGAGCCACTTCCTCATGTAACTTACTTGTGCCTTTAGGACCTGCTTGAGCCCGATCACGTATATACCACTTCCATTTGATGATGGAATGCTGATGTGCATGACCCACTTTATGGCTAGATGAGTCAGAAAACACTCAGTTCATGACAGGCAGATCAGGTTGCACGGTGGCTTGATGACCCACAGTCAAACATTCAGTTTCACCAAAGCCCAGTATCAGGCCAAGAGCTGTCTCTCAAAAGGAGAGTAGTTATTTGCAGAAGATGGCAGAGCCTTACTCCAAAATCCTAGAGGCCTCCGCTGTGATTCACCTTTGGGGGCCTGCCAAAGGCTCCAAACAGCATCACTATCTGCCACTGACACCTCAAGTACCATTGGGTCTGCTGGGTCATATGGCCCAATTGACAGAGCAGCTTGCACAGCAGCCTGGATCTATTGCAGAGCCTTCTCCTGTTCTGGACCCTACTCAAAACTGGCAGCCTTTCAGGTCACTCAATAAATGGGCCGCATTAACACACCCAAATGAGAAATGTGTTGCCTCCAAAATCCAAATAGACCCACTAGACATTGTGCCTCTTTCTTGGTGGTAGGAGGGGCCAAATGCAGCAACTTATCCTTCACCTTAGAAGGAATATCTCGACAGGACCCATACCACTGGGCCCCTAGAAATATTATTGAGGAAGAAATTCCCTGAATTTTCATCAGATTTCCCATCCTCTGGCACACAAATATCTTACCAATAAGTCCAGTGTGTTTACTACTTCTTGCTCACTGGATCCAGTCAGCATAATGTCATCAATGTAATGGACCAGCATGATATCTTGTGGAAGCAAAAAATGAGCAAAGTCTCTCTGAATAAGATTATGACACAAAGCCAGAGAGTTAATATACCTCTGAGGTAGAACAGTAAAGGTATATTGTTGGCCTTGCCAGCTGAAGGCAAATTGCTTCTGGTGGGCCTTATGAACAGGAATGGAGAAAAGGGCATTTGCCAAGCCAATGGCTGCATACCAGGTACCAAGAAATGTGTTAATTTGCTCAAGCAGTGAAACCACATCTGGTACAGCAGCTGCAGTTGGAGTCACCACTTGGTTAAGCTTATGATAATCCACTGTTATTCTTCCAGATCCATCTGTCTTCTGCACAGGCCAAATGGGAGAGTTGAACAGGGATGTGGTAGGAATCACCACCCCTGAGTCTTTCAAGTCCTTGATGGTGGCACTAATTGCCACAGTCCCTCCAGGGATGTGATACTGTTTTTGATTTACTATTTTTCTAGGTAAAGACAGCGCTAGTGGCTTCCATTTGGCCTTTCTCACCATAATAATCCTCACCCAACCAATCAGGGAGCCAGTGTGGGGCTTCTGCCAGCTACTAAGTATGTCTATGCCAATTTTGTATTCTGGGGCTGGGGAAATGACCCGGATGGTCCGGGAACCCACTGGACCCACTGTAAGTCAGACCTGAGTTGAAACTCCATTATTACCTGACCTCCATAAGCCCGTACTTTAACTGGAGGACCATAATGATGTTTTGGGTTCCCTGGAATTAACATCAGCTCAGAGCCAGTATCCGGTGGTTCCCAAAATATCTGATCATTTCCCTTTCCCCAGTGCATAGTTACCCTGCCAAGAAGGCCAGAGGTCTTCTTGGGGAAGGATGGGAGAAAGATTAACAGCATAAGTTGTCAGTAGTGTAATGGAGTCCTTTTTCAAGGGGACATGGCCTCCCCTTCATTCAAGCAGCTCTGGGTCTGTAAACTGGCTCAAGTCTGGAAATTAAGGGGCCATGATTCTCTGTTTTATAATTCAGATTGGTCTTTTGTTCATTTGACCTAGAAGTTTTCTGCTTATATAAATTAAGTAAAAATGCAGTAGGCTTCGTATGGATTTCACTTCTAGAAACACTGTGATTAATTAGTCAGTGACAGAGCACTATATGAGTCAGACTATTCTGATTGTTGCCACTTTGCCTCTGTAGTCCATTACAGTAGCTAAGTGCACCTTGCCTTTGATGGCTGAGTGCTGCCACTTGACCCCTGCCACCTTGGGATCCAAATATTCCCACTGTATTTATTTCTTACATTTTAAATTTATGTATTAGTCTGTTTTCATGTTGCTGATAAAGACATATCTGAGACTGGGAAGAATAAGAGATTTAATCAGACTTACAGTTCCACATGGCTGGGGAGGCCTCAGAATCATGGCAGAAGCAAAATGCATTACTTACATGGTGGCAGCAAGAGAAAATGAGGAAGAAGTAAAAGTGGAATCCCTGATAAACCCATCAGATCTCATGAGACCCATTCACTATCACGAGAATAGCATGGGAAAGACCGGACCGCACTTAGTTATCTTCCTCTGGGTCCCTCCCACAACACATAGGAATTCTGGGAGACAAAATTCAAGTGGAGATTTGGGTAGGGACACAACCAAACCATATCATTCTGCCCCTGGCTCCTCCAAATCTCATGTCCTCACATTTCAAAACCAATTATACCTTCTCAACCGTCTCCCAAAGTCTTAACTCATTTCAGCATTAACCCAAAGTCCACAGTCCAAAGTCTCATCTGAAACAAGGCAAGTCCCTTCCACCTATGAGCTGTAAAAATCAAAAGCAAGCTAGATACTTCCTAGATAAAATGGGGGTACAGGTATTGGGTAAATACAGCCATTTCAGTTGGGAGAAACTGGCCAAAAAAAAAGGGGTTACAGGGCCCAAGCAAATGTGAAATCCAGCAGGGCAGTCAGATTTTAACGTTCCAAAATGATCTCCTTTGACTCCATGTCTCACATCCAGGTCATGCTGATGCAAGAGGTGGGTTCCCATGGTCTTGGGCAGCTCTGCCTCTGTGGCTTTGCAGGGTACAGCCTCCTTCCTGCCTGCTTTCATGGGCTGATGTTGAGTGTCGGTGGCTTTTCGAGCCATACAGTTCAAACTGTCAGTGGATCTACCATTCTGGGGTCTGGAGGACGGTGGCCCTCTTCTCACAGCTCCACTAGGCAGTGCCCCAGTAGGGACTCTATGTGGGGATTCCAACCCCAGATTTCCCTTCCTCACTGCCCTAGCAGAGGTTCTCCATGAGTGCCCCGCCCCTGCAGCAAACTTTTGCCTGGGCATCCAGGTGTTTCCATACATCTTCTGAAATCTAGGGGGACGTTCCCAAACCTCAACTTTTGACTTCTGTGCACTCGTAGGCTCAACACCATGTGGAAGCTGCCAAGGCTTGGGGCTTCCACCCTCTGAAGCCACAGCCTGAGCTGTACATTGGCACCAATCCGCTACAGCTGGAATGGCTAGAACACAGGGCACCAAGTCCCTAGACTGTACATGGGGACCCTGGGCCCTGCCCCACGAAACCACATTTTCCTCCTAGACCTCCAGGCCTGCAATGGATGGGAGGGGCTGCTGTGAAGGTCTCTGACATGGCCTGGAGACATTTTTTCCATGGTCTTGGGGATTAACATTAGACTCCTTGCTACTTATGCAAATTTCTGCAGCCAGCTTGAATTTCTCCTAAAAAAAAAAAAATGGGTTTTTGTTTTCTACTGCATCATCAGGTTGCAGATTTTCTGAACTTTTATGTTGTTTTCCTTTTAAAATGGAATGCTTTTAACAGCACCCAAGTAACCTTTTGATGCTTTGCTACTTAGAAATTTCTTCTGCCAGATACCCTAAATCATCTCTCAAGTTCAAATTTCCACAAATCTCTAGGACGGGGCAAAATGCCACCAGTCTCTTTGATAAAACATAACAAGAGTCACCTTTTCTCCAGTTCCCAACAAGTTCCTCATCTCCATCTGAGACCACCTCAACCTGGACCTTATTGTTCACATCACTATCAGCATTTTTGGTCAAAGCCATTCAACAAGTCTCTAGGAGGTTCCAAGCTTTCCCACATCTTCCCGTCTTCTTCTGAGCCCTCCAGACTGTTTCAACCTCTGCCTGTTATCCAGTTCCAAAGTCACTTTCACATTTTTGGGTATCTTTTCAGCAACACCCCACTCTACTGGTACCAATTCACTGTATTAGTCTGTTTTCACATTACTGATAAAGATGTACCTGAGACTGGGAAGAAAAAGAGGTTTAATTGGACTTACAGTACCACATGACTGGGGAGGACTCAGAATCATGGCAGGAGGTGAAAGGCACTTCTTACATGTTGGCAGCAAGAGAAAATGAGGAAGAAGCAAAAGTGGGAATCCCTGAAAAATCCATCAGATCTCGTGAAACTCATTCACTATGAGGAGAATAGCATGGGAAAGACCAGCCCCCATGATTCAATTACCTTCCCCTGGGTCCCTCCCACAACATGTGGGAATTCTGAGAGATAAAATTCACGTCGAGAGTTTGGTGGGGACACAGACAAATCATATCAATTTATTTATTTATTCTTTTATTTATTTTTTTGTTTTTGAGATGAAGTATCTTTCTGTTACCCAGACTACAGTGCAGTGATACAATCTTGGCTCACTGCAACCTCCACCTCCCAGGTTCAAAGGATTCCCTGCCTCAGCCTCCTGAGTATGTGGGACTGCAGGTGCCCAGCACCACACCCAGCTAATTTTTGTATTTTTAGTAGAGATTGGATTTCATCATGTTGGCCAGGGTGGTCTTGAACTCCTGACCTCAAGTGATCTGCCCACCTCAGCTTTCCAGAGTGCTGGAATTACAGACATGAGCCACCACTGCACCTGGCCTATTCCCATTGTATTTAAATTTTGTAGTTGGGTGACTGTGTATCCCACTGTTAGATCTGACATACAGAGAAGGGCAGTTACAAGACTCTTCAAAGATACAGGTGTATTTGCAAATTTACCTACTTGCTAAAACTTACTTGTAACCCTAACATCATGGCACTTTTACGGTCATTTGCAGACATGCACATAGTGATAAAAAAGTTGAGTCATCAAGCACATTTTCCCAGCTGAGGCTGAACAAGGTAATACTCTACTTTCTAGTTTTAATGCTCATAATGTACTCAAGTTCCTTCCATGGGCTATTTAATGCCACATTTTCCACATCTTTGTGCTTTTTCTTTGGTGATTTCACTGTTTAAAATGGCCGTGTTAGTGGCTCACACCTGTAATCCAAGCACTTTGGGAGGCTGAGGCAGGAGGATCACTTGAGGCCAGGAGTTCGAGACCAGCCTGGCCAACATGGTGAAACCCCATCTCTACCAAAAATACAAACAATTAGCCAGGTGTGGTGATGTGGGCCTGTGCTCCCAGCTACTCGGGAGGCTGAGGTGGGAGGATTGCTTGAATCCAGGAGGCAGAGATTGCAGTGTGCCAAGATCGCACCACTGTACTCCAGCCTGGGTGACAAAGCAAGACCTTGTCTCAAAGGTGGAAGGGGATGGGGAAAGGCCACCTAGCACAGTGCTGAAGTTCCTAAGCTGAAGGCTGTGATTTGCCCAAAGGAGAAAATATGTGCATTAGGTAAACATTCAGGCATGAATTACAGTGCTGTTGGCATGAGTTCAACATTACTGAATCAACACTATAAAGAAGGTGTCTTTAAACAGAAATACACATAAAACAAGGTTTTTGTATTGATCCATTAACAAAAATGTTGTGACCAGAGACTAACAGAAACCTAACTCTGTATTTCCCCTAGGAGCCACAGTTCAGTATTTGCTAATTCAGTGCTCACAGTGACTTTATAGAACTTAACTACCAAAAATAATGAGAATTGACTGTATGTATGTCTGTATCTATACCTACCTGTCTGTTTTTGCTATAGTAATGCCTTCAGATGTGCCTCATATTGACTAATGCACAGATTGCTTATTTTTACCTTTCCAGAAAGCAGAATCACCTAGAGATGGGGAAGGGCATGTATCCAAGGAGCAGGAGAGTTGCGGTGTGGGGCAGGGGTTGGGGGCGGGGCATGATCTAGGAATCTTAACTTTTTTCAAAGAGTTTCCCCTTGGTCCTCCATATTTTGACAGTCTCTTCCTCCTCATTCGCCTGCCCCAGTTGTAGAGGTACATGCTGTCCAGGAGTTCCTGTGACTTTTAAGAGTCTGTAGGGTGAATCTGGATTGTTCTCAGTTCTCCCTTACTGTTAGTTTGGGAAGTAGAGTTTGATGTTGCTTTAAGTCCTCCAAGTCAGTTACAATGTCTATTAGCTTTCCAAATTTTAGGTTTCTTGTTTTCTTTCCTCCCTGTCCTATGTTTCTCTGTCCCTTTGTCCCTTTACTATAGCTTTGTTGGAGTTTAGGGGGAAAGCAAAATTAGATGGGAAGCTCTAAATTGGATCTGCTATCCTAACTGAGTCTTTTTTTTTTTTTCTGAGTCTTAATTCTTTTTCTTGTCTCATGACTCATGTTCCTGAGATAAATTTTATTGATAAGTTGAGGCCATTATTCCACCCCCTTGCCATAGGGCCTTGGAAGATGTTGATATTGCTAAATATTTGCATGTTCTGGACTGCAAAGAACTTAAGAGTTCTGTGATTTGCAGGCATCTGAATGAGAAAGTGTCTTTCTTTTTTCTTCTCTACCTTGTTCCTTTAAGAAAATGTGGATAGCTTAGTTCTCTACAAAGCATTCTTAACTTCCAGCTCAAGAAAGGGAATATCTGGTCAGAAGTAAAACTTCTTCAATTTTAATCTAACCCTAATTCTCTCCATGCTTCTTTGTAATGTTTGTTTGTTTTTGTTTTTATTTTTTTTTCCTGCTCATGTTGTCCCTGATTTTTTTTTGTTTCTTTTTTGGGATAGGGTCTAGCTCTGTTGCCCAGGCACAATCAATCATGGCTCACTGCAACCTCAGCCTCCTGGACTTAAGCAATTCTTCTTTGGCCTCAGCCTCCTGAGTAGCTGGGACCACAAGTGCATGCTACCATGCCTGGCTAATTTTTAAATTTTTTTTGTAGAGATGAGGGTCTCACTGTGTTTCCCAGGCTGGTATTGAACTCCTGGGCTCAAGCAACCCTCTCGCCTCAGCCTCCCAAAATGCTGGGATTACAGGTGTGAGCCACCATTCCTGGCCTATATTTTATTTTTGATGTGTTAAACAAAGCTTTATCACTCCCAGATTACTTTCTGTTACTCATTTTAACATTTTCAAAGATTACAAACCAATGTTTAAAATAATAGCCACTATGATAGTTTACCAAGTATGATTCCAGGTAGACAGGAAAAGAAATTGCTGAGGTGATACTCATTGTTTTAGAACATTTTCTACCAAAGGGGTTCTTTTTTATTTTTTAAAAGGCACTCATTTGTTCTGATTTTTAAAACAGTAATGCATAATTCTCATTAAAAGTTTGGAAATACAGAAAACTAAAAGTAATATTCATCTTTATTCATACCCAAAGTAATTACTCTGTGTGTTCCCTTCCAGTCTTTATTAGTAAATATATGAATAAAAATGTTTCATTAATATTTTTCCATGTTATTCTCCCACAAATTCCTTTAAATTAATATAAAAATGGTTCAGCAATTTTTGGCAACCTATTTCTGTCAGAAGCCAAGTAGTATAATTTTTGGCTTTGCAGGTCATATGGCCTTCATTA
>NW_016803245.1:315529-325810 GCF_001698545.2 Rhinopithecus bieti | reverse complement strand
GGGTTCTTTTTTATTTTTTAGAAGGCACTCATTTGTTCTGATTTTTAAAAGAGCAATGCATAATTCTCATTAAAAGTTTGGAAATACAGAAAACTAAAAGTAATATTCATCTTTATTCATACCCAAAGTAATTACTCTGTGTGTTCCCTTCCAGTCTTTATTAGTAAATATATGAATAAAATGTTTCATTAATATTTTCCATGTTATTCTCCCACAAATTCCTTTAAATTAATATAAAATGGTTCAGCAATTTTGGCAACCTATTTCTGTCAGAAGCCAAGTTGTATAATTTTGGCTTTGCAGGTCATATGGCCTTCATTAAAAGTATTAAAATCTGCTCTTGGAGCAGGAAAGCAGCAATAAATACTACGTATACAAATGAGCATGGCTGTGTTCCCATAAAACTTTATTTACAAAAAAGAAAAGGCTCAGATTTGGTCCACTGGCTACAGTTTGCTGACCCCTAGATATTATTTTTAAACTTTTAATTTTGACATAATTATAGTTTTACAAAATGTTACAAAACAACACAGAGAGATGCTGGATGCCATTTACCCAGTTTTCCCCAAGTTATATCTTAAATAACTATAGTACAATATCAAAACCAGGAAACTGACATTAGTACAAGGTGTGTTCACAGTCTGCACAATTTGATAACATGCAAAACCACCTCACAATGAAGATACAGAACTATTCCATTATACAGAGATCTCCCTCATTCTAACCTCATAGAGTCACAATCACCTTCCACCCCACTGCCAATCATCTTTATCCTTTTACAGTCTCTAATCTGTGTCCTGTTTCTCTAATTTTGTCATTTTTTAATAAGTTGTGTAGGTGAAATCACATAGTATGTAACCTTTGAAGATGGGCTCGTTTCACCCAATATTGAAATCCATCCAGGTTGTTGCATGTATCAGTGGTGTTCTTTTTCGGCAGGGCACGGTGGCTTACACCTGCAATCCCAATACTTTGGGAGGCCAAGGTGGGAGGACTGCTGGAACCCAAGAGTTCGAGACCAGTCTGAGCAATATAGTGAGACCCCATCTCTACAAAAAATAAAAAAAGCTAGCTGGGTGTGGTGGCACATGCCTGTTGTCCCAGCCACTCAAGAAGCTGAGGTGGGAGGATTGCTTGAGTCCAGAAGGTAGAGGCTGTAATGAGCCGTGATTGTCCCACTGTACCCTAGCCTGGGCAAAAGACTGAGGCCCTGTCTCAAAAAAAAAAAGGCATTTTTATTGCTGAGCAGTATTCCAGGCTCACCATTCACCTATTGAAAGGCATTTTGGGAGTTTCAAAAGGTTCTGTTAATGTTCTAGCAATCACCTATTCCCTGTGAATCAATATACAAAACAAACACTGCAGACCTCATTGATCTCCATGTTTGATTCAGCTGGCTAGCTAGGTGTTCCCTTCCTTCCTTATACTCAAGCTTCTGAGTTGAATGTGGTTCAGAATGTGGTGGTCCATCTGTATCCAAGTATTGAATTGAATCATATCATTTGTATCTGTCAGTATTTTAAACTCATTGAACTCACTGATTTCAACCAAAGGTCATTGATCCTCTAGGGACTTCTAGTTGCTTTGCAGGTGAGTACTAACATCTCTCTAGTTGTGGTGATGGTTGAATTAATAGTCTTAATACTTGGAAAGAGACTCAAATTCAAGACCCAGTATTACCACTTACTACCTGCAGTCTTAGAGAAGTTACTTACTTGAGCCTCCGTTTGCTCATTTGTAAAATAGTACTAACCCTGTCTCATAGGGTCACTGTGAGGATCACATGAGATAACATAGGAAAACACCACACAAATGTTACTGTAATATTCATAAAAATAGATTATCCTTCACTAGTGTTTTAGAAAGAGCAATAGTTTTATAATCCAGATGAGTAGTTTCAGGTTGTGGTATCCTTGCTTAAAAATATGTATACATATTTTATATACATTTATATATATTTAGATGAAGTTTTACAAACTGCACCAAAAGAACAGGGAGGGCAAGAGGTATTTCTGTGTGCTGTGATGGATGACCTGTGTTAAAAATACAATACCAATTAGCAGATGTGAGAAGAAATCATTTAAATCAACAATGTCTCTAGCAGGCTACCCATCTGCTTCCTGTTAACTAGGGCTTCCTTTTTCAAACTGTCTTCCTTGGTTTCCATGACCCTGTTCTCTCCTGTTTCTCCTCCTGGCTTATCATCATCATTTTCTTGGCCCTAAATATAAGTTTCCCTAAGGATCATCTCTGCACTTCTCTTTCCATGACTTCTTCCCTGGCAATATCATGCCTTTACTTCATTTCTCAAAGCCTACATCTGTGTCTCTAACCCTGACCTCCCTCATTTCCATCCTGCTGGCCAGACAACTCTATTTCAACTCAGTGTTTCCAAAGCTGAGGTCATTTTCCTTCCTAAGATGGCCCTTCTTTTCAAGTTTCCTGTTTCTATCCCACACCCCAGCATCTTCTCAGTCCTTCTGCCTCTAAACGTAGAACGATCCTCAAGCATTCTTCTCTCTTTGCCACCTCCTACCCCCCACAAATCTAATCATGCTGTTGACTCTGATACAGAATCATTCATCTCCTCTTTCTTTTCCATTTCAGGCCTCCAGCTTCAGCTTTTTTGTGTGTATGTGGGGGAGTCAGGGTCTTGCTCTGTCTCCTAGGCTGGAGTGCAGTGTTATGATCATGGCTGACTGCAATCTCTGCCTCCTGGGCTCAAGTGATCCTCACCTCAGCCTCCTGAGTAGCTGGGACCACAGGTGTGAGCCACCAAGCCCCACTAATTTTTTATTTTGTGTAGAGACACAATCTCCCTATGTTGCCCAAGCTGGTCTCGAATCCCTAGGCTCAAGCAATCCTCCTGCTTCAGCCTCCCATAGTGTTGGGATTACAGGCATGAGCCACCACACCTGACCCACCTGCAGCTTTTTCACTAAACTCTGCTTTACTCCCACTGTACTCGCAATCCATTTGCCCTTCCTTGCCTTTCTCACATCAGTCTTCCACAGTTCTGTTTAGGTTCTTCCAACTTAATAATGTCCCTTGTTGCTTTCCTTGCATGTAGAGTAAAGCCCAGATGATTGGTCTAATATAAAGTTTATGCTCAGACCTCAAACTGCTGTCTTTATTAACCTAAGATATCATAGCTTTGATCAAAGTGCTTTTGAAATCTTTACACATTCGACTCCTGATGAACCAAAAGGAAAAAATACAAAAAACCCTTTTCCAGAATTTCATAGTATTTTGTTTTTCTCATGATACTTTTCTAATGTCATTCATTTATCTGCACACTTTTTTCTACACTGGTCCCATGTATGATTTCTCCCAATATTTCTACAGAATTGCATATAGCCAATATCTATTTATCGAATGAATGACTGTTTCTATGTTATAAATTCAATTCTTGCTTGGCCCATGCATTCAATCAATAATTATTGAGTACCTTACTATGGTTCAAGTACTTGGAGGCATTGGGCATAAAATAGGCACATTCTCAGCCTTCATAGAACTTACCTTCCAGTAGGAATCCCAAAGATGTTACCACTGGATTATTTATGACTGACCTTATACTAAGGTATTTTTTGCTTATGTCTCAAGCAAAGTTATCAGGCACTTCATTTAAGAATATATTAAATATTAAATCAAATAATTATACTCTGGTTGCCTGAAGATATGGAATTTACTTGTTTAGTGATATGAGTTTATATCAGGAAAGGAAAACACAGGTGAGTTTACACAGGGTCTTCCCAAGGGGAAGAAGCAGTTGGTGGGGAGGGAAAAGAGAGTGAGGATATCAAGCTATTGAGGTCACCTCCAGTCAGTCATTTCTTCTTGGCCAGGCAATTCCATGAAACTAACATAATGTGCTCTTGAATTTTACACAGATGGCAATCAGGAGTTATTTCCCTGTGAAGTCTGTGGAAGACGCTTTGCAGCAGATGTTCTGGTAAACATAAAGACGTTTTGTAGATGTGTTTCATTGGACTTAAATGAACTGTCAAGTCAATGAGGAGGCGGCAGTGCAAAGATTAAAGACAGATGTGGAGGGGAAGCAAGGGAAGAGAAGTACATAACCTATGGCTGGTGGGCCCAGAGAACACTGAGGCAGACTGATGCTGCCTCACTCAAAAGCGACCCTGTTGAACATGGTCCTCCTGAAATGATGCCAGATGGAAGTCTCTTGGCATCATCAATGATCCCTCAAGAGGTTTTGGCTCTTCCGCCTTTTCTTTAAGCATCAAAAATTCAAATTTCAAGGCCAAAGCACCAGGGAAATTAGCTAGTCAAGAGGAATGAGCATTGAATTTTAGACATCTGGAAACTTGGCTTTTAGCCGCAAATTTGTCACTAATCCTGACAAGTCCTTTAACCTTCCTGTTTTCTGCTTTGCCACGTATACAGAAGCTTCCAATTTCAGGGTTTTTATACCATTTGAACAAAATGATACGTGGATGTAAGGCCTGTTCCCAGATCTAATTGTTGTCCAGATTCAAGCTAATGACATGTCAAGTCCCCTGATAGATGACTATAAAGTTGAATAAAAGCTTGATTTATTTCAAAATTAGGGAATCAAATAGATGACATGCCCCAATATTATAAAGGGGTTCCCAAGAAAGATGATTTTTTTCAAAAAGAAAATCTAAGATGATAATACAGCTGTAAGTTGGGACATTTTAGATAAAGGAGACTTATCTGGAACTTAAAGGATGTGAACTGTAAGCCTGACTATGTTTGGGACAAAAGACTATTATAAAATTAGGTTGTAGGTTTTATTTTCTGGGGAATTTAAAAAATGAAACATCTTTTTTTTTTTTTTTTTTTTTTGAGACAGAGTCTGGCTCTATCGCTGGGGCTGGAGTGCAGTGGCCGGATCTCAGCTCACTGCAAGCTCCGCCTCCCGGGTTCCCGCCATTCTCCTGCCTCAGCCTCCGGAGTAGCTGGGACTACAGGCGCCCGCCACCTCGCCCGGCTAGATTTTGTATTTTTTTTAGTAGAGACGGGGTTTCACCGTGTTAGCCAGGATGGTCTCGATCTCCTGACCTCGTGATCCGCCCGTCTCGGCCTCCCAAAGTGCTGGGATTACAGGCTTGAGCCACCGCGCCCGGCCGAAACAGCTGTCTTTTAGTTAACTGTGGTTAGAGCTTCCTGAAACTAGAGGGAGAGCTTGCGGAGCTGGTTGTGGCCCTGTAGCCCACCAATGTGTGTCACTGCCTTTGCCAGCCTGGAGCCGCACCCCCCCAAGAATCAGTTTGAGACCTGGGAGGTTCCATTTTCAGAGGAAACTCTAAATGTCAAGTACATCTTGGATACTTTTGAGTTTCATTTCCTAAGCCTATTTCTAAGCTATGGAGGGCATTGATCAAATGATTTGATCTTTCTCTCTCCTTTAGCTTAAAATGCATGGCTTGTTCTTAGGCAGCGCAGTGATTTTTATAGAGCTTGTATTTTGTGGGGTCTTACAAAGCTACTGTATCAGTGACAACTATTACGTGTCACAAATCCACCAAGGGAGAGGGCAAAGGTCCCATAGTGGTACAGGAGCGTACTTTATACAGGTGGTACAGGCAAAGCTCTGCGTGTTAGCTCCTCAGTTTTTGTATCAGAAATGTTGAATACTTGAAGGATTACTGGTTGGAGTAAAATGTATACTGCCCACATTTGAGTTAAATATGTAAACCCAAATTTGAAGTAAGTCTTTGAGCTATAAAGGCATTTTATTGTCTTTGCTCAAACACAATATCCAGTTATATGTAACATGGATGAGAAGAGCCAGATGGATTCGCTCTGCTGTGATCTGTTAGAGAATGAACTAGGCTCTGAGGAGCAAACATCGTCCCTGGAGTAGGGGCTGTCTAGGAATGCCTAGGCATTAAAAACTGATTGTGCACTTTAGAAATTCCAATCCCTACCCTTCATTTTCTAGGAAAGGCATGGAGCAATATGTAAAAAACTCTTCAACAGAAAGCGTAAACCTTTCAATTCTTTGAAGCAAAGATTACAGGGCACCGACATTCCTACTGTGAAGAAGACTCCGCAATCCAAGGTACTCCTGATATCTTCTTTATTGTTTGTTATTACATTCTGTGGGACTGTAAGGCCTATTTCTGGGATTTCTGGTTTCATTTTTGCTTGATAATGCAGTAATGTAACTGTAATCCACCTTTATTGTTTTCTTTATAATCTTGCTCACTTAGATTTCCAAATATACTTCAGATATTTTCCAGATATAGCAAAAAATAATCTTGTTTATGTTTTCGTTAGAGTGGCTTTAAATCTAGCAATTAACTTGAGAAGAAAGTAACTTTTAATCTTATATTTGTCTTTCTTTAAAGTTTTATAGTTTCTTTATTTTCTGATTTTCTTTTGTGTTTTCCCTCACTATTGTGGCCTGCAAATTATATTACTATATTTTCCAAACCTCTTTAAGGAGTACTTTTGAAAAAGAAACTCTTCTTTTCTCCAATTTTCACAGTTCTGTTTCCTGTGAATTCAAATTCCAGCTTTAAACAAAATTGTAATGGAGAGGTATATAGTCTAGGGTATTGTTTGTTGGTTTTATTTTTTACAGTCTCCACCTGTGAGGAAGTCTAACTGGAGACAACAACATGAAGACTTTATTAACACAATCCGATCAGCAAAGCAGTGTACGCTAGCCATTAAAGAAGGCCGACCCCTCCCACCTCCACCCCCTCCATCCTTGAACCCAGGTGTGTGGACATTTTGGGTTGCTTTTGAGGCTATGCTTGACTTTTGACCAAATCATCATGCCCTCTATGCACTCTGAAATTGACAATAACAATTACATAGAAGTAATTTTATTAATTATGTAAAAGTAAACTTATCCTATTTTTTTCAGTTCTGCATAAAGATTCTGTCTCAACACGGGAACACCAGTGTAGCTAATGCTGTAGTATTACATAACTCCAAGGGACACCAGACACCTCTTAGCTGATAGGCATGGAGCTATGCAGAGCAAGCTAATCAACTCTGCAACAGCTCCGTCGTGTCAGATACCCACAGCTCTTTTTCTTTTCCCGGGTAAAATTCCCAAAACATGAAATTTAGCATTTTAACCATTTGAAGCTGTACAATTTAGTGGTCCACAGCTTTTTTTTTTTTTTTTACTGGAAACATTTTATTTGAAAATTTAAAAATCTGTAGAAAAGAGGAAGGAATAGTACACATGCCCTCCACTGAAATTTGGCAATTGTTGATGTTGTTGTCATAATTTCTCCCTTTCTCTTTTTTATCTTTGGCAGAACCATTTAAAAGTAACTTCCAAGCATCATCAATACTTTATCTTTAGCTATTTTAGTGTGTATCTCTTAAGTTCATTTTCCTGCATAATCTCAATACTATTATCACACTTGATATGTATTAATATGTTTTCCCAATTACTTTAAGAATGTTTTTTAAAGCTTTCTTCTCACCCATATTCAGCCACAATCCAGGATCCAATCACAGTTTACATATTACCTTTTGTTATCTCTTCAGTCTTTATTAAATCTTGAACAACATCCCTACCAGGCTATTTATCCTTTACAATGTCTCATGTTCTGTATTTCTCCACTTATTTAGTCACGTTGGTAAACTTTTTCTTCTATCTCATCTTTCTGTAAACTGGAAGTTAGGGCTAGAATCTCAATAAGATTAACATAAATATTAATATAAGATTATTAATATATCAATATTAATCTTATCAGATACAATATATGATTTGCAAATATTGTCTCCAATTCTGTGGACTGTTTTTTTTCTCTCTCTTGATAATGGCCTTTAATACACAAAAGTTTTTTGTTTTGATGATGTCCAATGTATCTGTTTTTTCTTTTGTTGCCTGTGATTTTGATGTCATATCCAGAAATTAATCACCAAATCTACATCATGAAGCTTGCCCATGCTTTCTTCTTTTAGTTTTAGCTCTTATGTTTAGATTTTAAAATTTATTTTAAGTCTATTTTGTGTGTAATACAAGTTTCCAACATCATTTTTTGCATGTGGATGTCCAGTTATCTCAGTACCATTTGTTAAAAAGACTTTTCTTCCCCATTGAATAATCTTGGCACCATTATCAAAAGTCACTCGATCATATGTTTGAGGATTTATTTCTGGGCTTTCTGTTCTATTCCATTGGTCTATATGTCTGTCTTTATGCCAGTACCAAAATGTTTTGATTACTGTAGCATTCTAATAATTTTGACATCAGGAAGTTTGAGTTCTGCAAAATACACTCAAGACTGTTTTTGCTATTTAAGGTCCTTTGAGATTCCATATGAATTTTAGGATTTTTGTTCTGTTTCTGTAAAATATTATAATGAAATTTTGTTAGGGATTGAATTGAATATATAGAATGTTTTGGGTAGTATTGTCATCTTAATAATATTAAGTTTTCCAATCCATGAACATAGGATGTCTTTCTATTATTTACATCTTCTTTAATTTCTTTTAGCAAAATATTGTAGTTTTCAATGGACAAGTCTTTCACCTCATTGGTTAAATTTATTTCCAAGTATTTTATTCATTTTGACATTATTATAAATGGAATTTTTAACTTTCTTTTCAGATTGTTCATTTTTAGTGTATGAAAATGTAATGGATCATTGTATGTTGACTTTGTATCCTGTAACTTGTGGTGAATTCATTTATAATATTATTTATGATAGTGTTTTTGTGGGATCTATAGGATTTTCTACAATAAGATTATGTCACCTGAAACAGAGATAATTTTGTCCCAATTGATACGTCTTTTATTTCTTTTTTGAACCTAAATCCTCTGGCTAGAACTTTTAGTACTATTTTGAATAGGAGTTGCAAAAGTAGACATCCTTGTCTTGTGTTTTCCATTGAGGATAATATCAGTTATGGGTTATGACTTACTTTTTAAAGCATAAATAATAGAATATAATGGGTATTATAACATGGAAGTGAAATGTATGAAAACAATAGCACAACGTTGAGTGAGGAAAATGGACATATATTGTAAGGTTCTTACATTATACATGAATAGGTATAGTGTCATTTAAAGGTAGACTATCGTATGGTAAAGATACCTATTGTAAGCTCTAGAGTAACCACTAAAAAATACTGCAATTTAACTAATAAGACAATTCATGGAGTAGAGATAAAATTGTAAAAAAATTCAATCAAAGGGGGAAAAAGGCACAAAGAGCAGGTGGGATAAAGACAAATAACAAGATGATAGACTTAAATGTAACCATATGCATAATTGCATATTAATGGCCTACACACTCGGGATAAAAGACAGAAATTGTCAAACGGAATAGTAAAGCAAGACCCAACTATAAGTTTTCCATAAGAAAAATACATTGATATAAAGACACAAGTAAGTTAAGAGCATGGGAAAAGATATACATGCAGACAATAATCATAAAGCTGGAATGACTGTATTAATATAGCACAAAGTTAACTGCAGGGCAAGTATTAACAGATGATGATTCAAAAGATAAATACGTCAAGAAGACCTTTCAGTTTTAAATATTTATATGCCTAGTAACAGCTTCTAAGAATGTGAAACAAAAACTGACAAAACTGGAAGGAGAAGTAGACAGATTCACAATTATATTTGGAGATTTTATCACTCCTCTCTTAGTAATTGATAGAATACACAACAGGAAAATCAGTAAAGATATAGAAGAGTTGAGCAACAGTAACCAATTTGACCTAATTGACATTTATACTTATCCTATGACACATAGCCACAGCAGAAGACACAGTGTTTTCAAGTATACATAGAACAGTCACCCAAGAGAGACCATATACAGGACCACAAAATAGGTCTCAAATTTAGAATTGACATCATACATAATATATTCCTGGATCAGAATGGAATTAAATTAGAAATGTATGACAAAATATATCTTGACTATTTGGAAATCAACAAGTCATTCCTAAACCTATGGATCTAAGAAGAAATCACAAGATAAATTAGAAAATATTTTTAACTGAATGATAATGAAAACATCTAACTTTGTGGGATGCAGCTTAATTAATTCTTAGAAGGAATTTTATAGCTTTAAATGTTTGTAATAGAAAAGAGAAAAGGTTTACTTCAATTATCTTAAACTTTCTCTTTAAAAGATTAGGAAAAGAACAAATGAGACCTAAATTAAGTCAAAAAAAAAAATGACATCATTCATTAAATTAACAAAATATTTTTAAAAGCATATGATCATCTCAACAGAGAAAAAGCCTTCCACAAAGTGTAACTCCTTACACATTAAAAACAATACAAAAAAAAAAAAAAAAAAAAAAAAA
>NW_016803245.1:305564-315315 GCF_001698545.2 Rhinopithecus bieti | reverse complement strand
AAAAAAAAAAAAACTTCTCAGCAGGATAGAATTATAAAGGAACTTTCTTCATGAAGGTCATCCTTGAGAAATCTACAGCTAACATCACACTTAATAGTGAAAAACTGAACACTTTCTCACTGAGATCAGGAAAAAAACAAGGTTGTTCATTCTGACCACTTCTATTCAACACTGTACTATTGATAATGCTCAGTGTAATAAGGCAAAAAAAAAATCAATTAAAATATTATATTTATATGTAAAAAGCAGGTAAATTGGGGAAGAAGATGTAAAACTATCTTTAGTCACAGACAACATAATCATGAATGAGTATATATAGAAAAGTCTAGGGAACTACAAAAAAGCTACTGGAATTAAAGTGAATTCAATAATGTTTCAGGATATAAGGTATACACAGGTGAGTTGTAGTTCTATATACTAGGCACAAACAATTAAACAATGAAATTTAAGGCTGGGCGTGGCAGCTCATACCTGTAATTCCAGCACTTTGGGAGGCCGAGGCAGGTGGATCACAAGGTCAGGAGTTTGAGACCAGCCTGGCCAAGATGGCGAAACTCCATCTCTATTAAAAAAAAATACAAAAATTAGCCAGGTGCAGTGGCGGGTGCCTGTAATCCCAGCTACTCCAGAGGCTGAGGCAGGAGAATCACTTGAACTGGGAGGCAGAGGTTGCAGTGAGCTGAGATCGTACCACTGCACTCTAGCCTGGGCGATAGAGCAAGACTCCATCTCAAACAAAAAAAAAAAAAGAAAGAAAAGAAAGAAATGTAATAAATGTATAATAACATAAAAAATAGTAAATATTTAGGGGTATATTTAATGAAATATATGAAGAATCTATAAAATGAAAATCTCATAGCATTCCTTCAAGAAATTAAAGAGGACCAGACTAAATGGTGAGATTTACCATTTTTCTGGTTTGGAAGACTCAAGATTGTGTTATGATGTCGGTTCTACCCAAATTAACCTATGGATTAAATGCAATTCTAATAGAAATACTTAGAAGTTATTTTTGCTGAGTAGAACTAGCTGGCCGGGTGTGGTGGCTCATGCCTGTAATCCTAACACTTTGGGAGGCTGAGGCGGGTGGATCACTTGAGGTCAAGAGTTCGAGACCAGCTTGTTCAACACAGGGAAACCCTGCCTCTACTAAAAATAAAAAAATTAGCTGGATGTGGTGGCGGGCATCTGTAATCCCTGCTACTCGGGAGGCTGAAGCAGGAGAATCCAGGAGGCAGAGGTTGCAGTGAGCAGAGATGGTGCCACTGCACTCCAGTCTGGGTGACAAGAGCGAAACTCAGTCTCAAAAAAAAAAAAAAGAACGAAAAGAAAAGAAAGAAATTGACTAGCTGATTCAAAAATCTTACGGAAATGGAAGGATCTGGAATACGCAAAATAGTTTTTTAAAAAGCATAAAATTAGAGTATTTACATTACCTGATGTCAAGACTTATTGTAACATTACAGTGATCATGACAACTTGGTGTTGGTGTATCAATTTAACAGAAAATAGAATCTAGATACAGATACCCCCTTATCTGTAGGTAATCGATTTTCTTAAAAGATGCCAAGGTAATTCACTGGGGGAAAGGCTAGTCTTATCAACAGATGATGGTGGAACAACGGATATCCATATGGAAAAATGAACCTTGATTCTTATACCATTGTCTTAATCTGTTTGTGTTGCTGTAAAGAAATACCCGAGGCTGGGTAATTTATAAAGAAAGGGGGTTTATTTGGCTTACAGTTCTGCAGGTTGTACAAGAAGCATGGCACTGGCATCTGCTTCTCTTGAGGATCTCAGGAAGTCTCCAATCATGATGGAAGGTGAAGGGGAGCAGGCATCACATGTCAAGAGAGAATGCAAGAAGGAGGGGAAGGAGGTGGGAAGGAGGAGTGACAGGCTCTTCTTCTTCTTCTTTTTTTTTTTTTTTGAGAGGGAGTCCCACTCTGTCACCCAGGCTGGAGTGCAGTGGCATGATCTCAGCTCACTGCAACCTCCACCTCTCAGGCTCAAGCCATCCTCCCACCTCAGCCTCCCTAGTAGCTGGGACCACAGATGCATGCCACCGCGCCTGGCAAATTTTTTTGTATTCTTGGTAGATGTGGGGTTTCTCCATGTTGCCCAGGCTGGTCTTGAATTCCTGGGCTCAAGCAATCCGCCTGCCTTGGGCTCGCAAAGTGTTGGGATTACAGGTTTGAGCCACTGCACCCAGCCCAGGCTCTTCTTAACAATAAGTTGTGATGGGAGGTAATAGAGCAAGAACTCACTCCATACCAAAAGGACAGCGTCAAGCTTGTTCATAAGAGATCCACCCCCATGATCCAAACAGCTCCCACTAGGCCTGCCTCCAACATTAAAGATCAAATTTCAACATGAGATTTGAAGGGGACACATATCTAAACTGTATCAACCATATATAAAAGGTCATTCAAAAAGGATCATTGACCCAATATAATTGTTACAACTAATGGCCAACAAAGATTTCCCAGGCAGAACACAAAATCCACTAATAATTTTTTTTTAAAAAAGGAAATTAGCAAATTAGGCCTTACCAAAATTAAAAATTTCAGTTTGAGACTTAAGAAAATGAATCTGGTCTGAAGAAATGATCAATAAAGAAAACAACAACAAAAAAAATGAAAAGGCAAGTTACAGACAGGGAGACAAATATTCATAATATGCATATCTGACATAACAGGAGCATATAAAGAACTCTTAAAACTCAATAATGAGACAACCCAATCAGAAAAGGTCAAGAGATGTATTTGAACAGACACATCACAAAATAATAGCCAATAAGCACATGAAAAGATACTGAACATCATTTTCGTTAGGAAAATGCAAATTAAAAACCATAAGATACCACTACACATCCACTTCAATGGCTAAAATTAAAGACTGACAATACAATGCCTGTAATCCCAGCACTTTGGGAGGACGAGGTGGGTGGATCTCTTGAGGCCGGGAGTTCGAGACTAGCCCAGCCAACATGGCAAAACCCTGTCTCTACTAAAAATACAAAAAATTTAGCCAGGCATGGTGGCTCACTCCTGTAATCCAAGCTACTTGGGAGGCTAAGGCATGATAATCATTTGAACCTGGAGGCAGAGGTTGCAGTGAGCAGAGATTGTGCTAATGCACTCCAGCCTGGGCTGACAGAGCAAGACTCTGTCTCAAAAAAGAAAGAAGAAAAAGACTGACGCTGTAAGTGTTTGCTATGATGTGGACCAACTGGAAGTCTCATATGCTGCTGATAGAAGTATAAAATAGTACAACCACTTTGCACTGGTATTTTCTTAATAAGTTAAACATACACTTAGCCTATACTGCAATTCCATTTCTTGATATTTATACAAAAAATGAAACGTGTCCATAAAAAATATTTACATGAATGTTTATTCATTTAGCATAAGCAAGCTTTATTCATATAGTGTAAACTGGAAACAACTAAAAATATCTGTCAACAATTGAATAGGTAAACAGATTGTGGAATATTTACAAAATAGACTAGTATTCAACAATAAGAAGGAAATACATGCAGTAACATAGATGTTCTATTATATGAAATTATAGGTCAGGGAAATCTTATGAATAGTAACAGGAAATGGATAATTGGTTGCCTGAGACTGGGTTTTGCAAAATATTGACTGAAAGGGGGCATGAGGGAACTTTCTGGGGTGATGAAAATGTTCTATATTTTAATTAGGGTGGTTAAAATGGATACATTTGTCAAAACTCATTGAACTGTACATGTAAAATAGGTGCATTTACTTGTGTGTAAATTATTCCTCAAAAAGACTATTTAAGAAAGTGCAAAAACGAAAAGCCACAGTGTAGTCATACTATAAAATCGTCTGAAAAATAAGTCATCTGAACTTCTATACCAGAAAATAATCCTCATATTTGCTTCCCTTTTATTGAGTGCTAATGAAAATATATCTTGAAATAATGTGTTGTCTTAAGATATTCAGTAGAAAGATCTGTGCTGTGATTTTAGTAATAATGTAAGTACTTTGGTAACAAGTTTCATATAACAAAAAACATCTTTTATAAGAAATATATTCATGTTAAGATCAGAAGCTACAGGGTTGATGGCTACCTTATGGTTCTTTAATTGAGTAAGTGAAACCATGTCAGATGTCCTGCTGTGTGAATTTCTCTCACATTTTAGATCCAACTTGGATCTAACTTGGATCTAAAATGTAGGGATTATTGTTTCTCCAAAAAAAATTCCTTTTGTAAGGCCTCATCAAATGTTTAATTTATTTTTCTTTTCTTTATATTTCTATGCTAACATATCATTTTATAATGAACTTCTTTCTTGTGCCCTTAACATAATTTTATGCAACAAACCAAATGATTATATACACTCCCAACATTTTCACCACAACTGGATGATTTTGTTTGTGCAGGGATTTTATATTAGCCCAGAATTCTCAGGCTTAAGTACTAGAGAATTTATTTGCTGTTGTTGTTGTTGTTGTTTTTCTTTCTTTTATTTTTTGAGACAGAGTTTCGCTCTGGTTGCCCAGGCTGGAGTGTAATGGTAGGATCTCAGCTCACTGCAAACTCCACCTCCCAGGTTCAAGCAGTTCTCCTGTCTCAGCCTCCTGAGTAGCTGGGATTACAGGCACCCATCACCACGCCCAGCTAATTTCTGTATTTTCAGTAGAGACGAGGTTTCATCATATTGGTCAGGCTGATCTTGAACACCTGACCTCAGGTGATCCACCCATCTCGGCCCTCCGAAGTGCTGGGATTACAGGCATGAGCCACTGTGCCCAGCCAGTATGAGAGAATTTATATGCATATAACAAGAATTATATATAACATGCCCTAATATGCATGAATGTGCCAGTAATTTCCCTTTTTTTCTCAGTATGATTCCCTATTTTCATGATTCAGTTTTTGAGACATGCCTATATTCTGCTTTTTAGTGACTTAGCTAAGCCTGTCAATGATTTAAATTTCTCGGATACTGTGACAGTTTATGGGGACAGTGATATAGAATATTTATAATTGTTATTTTTCTGTGAGACCTGGGACATTCAGTTACCATTTTATATAGCTACATAGACATGGATATACAGCACAATGTTGGCATTTTAAAATAATGCTTGGTTTTCCACTTTTCTGTGAGATCTGGCCACCATATTCCTCATAAGAATTCATTTGTACTCTGACTTTTAAAATCATTACCTATTGAAATAAATAGGACGTGGTGATTTTCTGAAAACATTATTGATAGAGGAAGAGAGGTGACTCCGATTGAACTGAGAGTAGAACAAGTAACTCGGTCATGCTGGGTTCAGATTATTGTTGCAGAAAACACAACAATTCTCAAAGTATGTGAAGTTCAACATAAATAGAATCAGCAACCTTGAATGCTCAGCCACGGGACCCTCTCCTGCCTGCTCTCTGCCCCTCTGGTGGGGACTTATGTTCCTTCTGTAGGTTCCCAGAGGCCCTAGTGCCTCCTCTTCTACAGTTTATCCCACCAAGGAGTAATTGTCTGTTTGCCTAGTCATCTCTGAGATTTTCATTGGCAGAGAAATAGACTTCAACTGCTGTCTCCATGGTGATGTGTAGTACCAAACACACAGAAGGGTGGCAGTGAGTGAATGAGCAAGTGGGATTGAGGAAGCTACTCAGTATTGCCATGATCATTGTCTTTGCCTAATGTGAGTAGGGTTTATGGTTGCGGCATTTCTTATGTAAGACTTCGATTTCCAGCTGGCAAAATTGAAGAAATAACCACCAAGCTGAGAGCCATGTTCTAGATGGTTCTTCTAAACCATTGTAAATGAATTCTGAATGATAATGGCACTTTCTATTGTACTTTTTTCCTAGGCAGTTTCACTTCTATTTGGTAGTTGGAAACATAACCTTGCCGAACCTGTTTCCTTATAGCAATAGCTAGCATTTATAAAACATTTAGTATATTCCACCCTGCCCACTGTGCCAAGCCTTTATGTGGATTATCATAGTTAACTTTCACAACAACCTGATGAAACAGGTGATATGTAGGTGCTGGGAAAATGGAAGCTTAAGGAGGTTGGGTAACTTGCCCGAGTTCACACAGATATTAAGTAAAGAACTCAGGCAAGCTCTAGCACTGGGCTTTTTATCATTTCCCAATGCTGTCCTGTTCTGTTTTTTTCAAAGCATTTATCTCCGTGTGAAATTTTTATTTATTTGTTTCTGTACTAGAATGCTTACTCTTTGATTTCAGAGACATTGCATCCCCAGGTGTAAGACAGCACCTGGCACCAAGTAGATGCTCAATCAGTATTAAATGAATGATGAGGTACTGCCTTCTGGATGGAGTAAGAAATAAAGGATAAGGTTACCAGATAATTTGTAAGTGCTTAACAATTGTTACATTTTATGAATATACATTTTAGGAAATGATTTGTTCAAATAGAAAACTCCCCAAACTGCTTTAAAAGTGGCTTACAAAAAATTCTTAATATCCCTTCATGAAATATCCATCCACACATGTAGGAATTTTGACTATACACTAACACAAGTTCTACACTGAGTTTGAGGTTGATGCAGTTTCACAACCTTCTTGGGGTGCGGGGCGGGGGATTGTTTTATGTTGCTGATATCTAGTGTGTTATCCCTTTAAGGTGCCTAAAACAAAACAAAGCAAACATCAATCCCTGCTTGATTTAGAGGGGTAGGTGCCAACCTAGTTTTGCTACGAGCAGCTCCACGTTCTAAGAAGATCTTGGCTCTTTCCCAATTCTCATTTCTCTCACTAGCCAATTATGTCTGGTAATTGCAAATGAAAGAAGAATTTAGACAAAAAGATATTATACAGAACCACAAAGAACCTGAGGCCGACAGGAGCTGCCTGGGCCATTGCATCTCTGGAAGCTGAAGCTGTTTTTGGTGAACTTTCCTATCATCCCTCCTTTTCTCCCTTTTCTATTTTTTGAATCCTCACCTTTTATCCTATTACTATCTCCTTCCTGAATATGGCCTGCTCACTTAGTAGTTAAGTGAAAAAAAAAAATCTAGCCACTGCAAAAGCAGTATGTCTTTCTGCCAGTGACACAGTCCCATTGACTTCCATTCACATCTCCCAAACCCACATTTTGAAACATCTCATCTCCCTCTGTAACTCCATAACTTCTGTAAGACCCACCCAGCACTACAACCTAGGTTTTGAATATTCTGTGCCCTTCTGTGCCATCAATATTAACATTCTGTGATTCTAGAACTACTTTCTTTACACAGGATTTACTAAATAATTCATTTCATTGAGAAGTTCTTAAGTATAATCTTCTTTGTTTTTCTGGAAAAGTACATCACTTAAACATTTCAAGGGCACATACTTGAAATGAATGCACAGGCTGTGACATTTTTCCCTGCCATGTCCTTTAGTTGAGCCCTGCATGTCTCCTCCTTTGGAATAGTCTCAAACCAGAGTTTGGGACCTTGTTCTTTCATGTTGGAGCAGAGTTCATATCATTGCTTATATATATATTTATTTATTTACTTATTTGAAATAGTGTCTTGTTTTGTTGCCCAGGCTGCAGTGCTGTGGCATGATCACAGCTGACTGCAGCGTTGACCTTCTGGGCTCAAGCTATCCTCTCGAGTGGCTGGAACCACAGGCACACACTACCACACCTGGCTAATTTTTTGTAGGGACAGGGTTTTGCCATGTTGCCCAGGCTGGTCTCAAACTCCTGGGCTCAAACAATCCACTCACCTCACCCTCACAAAGTGCTGGGATTACTGGCATGAGCCATCGTATCCTTATTTCACTTAATGTAGTTCACTCTATAATTCTGTAGTTGTTTTTGAAATGTTAATTGCCATTTGTTATCTTTACATTCAGATTATATTCAATGCCCATATTGTATGAGGAGGTTTAATGAAGCCGCAGCCAAGCGACATATTAATTTCTGCAAGGATCAGTCTTCTCGCCGAGTCTTTAATCCAGCTCAGACAGCAGCCAAATTGACATCCAGAGCTCAGGTGACTATCTCTCCCCAGGTGTTGGCTCTTGTGCCCTTGCATGCCTGGGGTGAGCAGGTAGAATTCCCTAGAGAACCTCAATTACCCATCCTAAGAAGTGTAAGGGTGAAGAGAACTGATCACCATTGCTCATCCCTATGGGAGCTGACTTCTTTTGAAGGAGAATGTTTTCCAGCTAACAGCACCTTTGGGTGTTGTAGAAAAAAACATTTCTAAAGTATTTGAAGCCTTTGGGTGAAGACTTGAATATATAGTGTTTCTATAGTATTATGGCAAAACTCTTTATCAAACAGTAGGTATCAACCTTAACCATCCAGAAAAGAATTGCGAATCTAAAGTGAAACTGCCTGAGTGGGACAGGCTGTCCCAAGGCAACTTCCCCACAGGTCATGTGTTTTGCTCTATAGAGGAGGGGTCTTCACCTTTTATTTAAAGTCACAGAATCAGCAAGTTAAAGGGATATGTGAAAGAATGGAAGCAGCTGTTATAATTAGGTGCAAATCAGTAAAATAACAACCTGAAGTGGAAGACAGTAGATTTATAAACCACAGAACTGGAGCCGGCAAACAGCACCATACACATCAAAGGTCTCAGGTACATACCTATAATATAGCATGAAAACTATTCGTTTCATAGAAATGCTTAGATGCCATGAAAAGTTGGTTTGAATACTTTAAGTGTATACAGACTGTTTGTTTATTTTTGAGACAGGGTCTCACTCTGTTGCCCAGGCTGGAGTGCAATGCTATAATCATGGCTCATTGCAGCTTTGACCTCCCAGGCGCAGGTGCTCCTCCCACCTCAGCCTCCTGAGTAGCTGAAACTACAGGTGCATGGCACCACATCCGGCTAATTTTTTGTATTTTTAGTAGAGATGGGGGTCTCACTGTGTTGCTCAGGCTGGTCTCAAACTCCTGGGCCCAAGCGATCTGCCCCCTTCAGCCTCCCAAACTGCTAGGACTACAGGTGTGAGCCATCGTGCCTCGCCCCTGCAGCTGGTTTAGAAAGCTTCTGGTTAAATCTGATATCTAATGGGGTGGGACCCTTTCCAACAAAAGCGGATCCTGAGCTCTATTCCCATAAGCATTAGAGAGTTATTGACTATCACACATGTACCAGAAACTGTGCTAGCTACTGGTTGATCAAGAATTTGTCACTGAAAGATGGAGGAGGACTTGGAGCTGGTACAGTTAGCATATATAGGAGAGCTATGGAAGAAGAAGTCACTGCAATTCCTGGAAGTCTTCAAAGGCAAGCAAACGTTTTGCCCTTAAATATCAAAATGGGTTCACCAGCCTAGAGTTGGGGTTGGGAAGCGCTTTATGCACAAAACATCCAGCTTGTGGCCTGAGGCACCCATCTGGGGGGCTAAAGCATACAGTACCTATGAAAGAGGTACAGGATGCCGGATGTGGTGGCTCACTCCTGTAATCCCAGCACTTTGGGTGGCCGATGTGGGCAGATCACCTGAGGTAGGGAGTTCGAGACCAGCCTGACCAACACGGAGAAACCCTGTCTCTACTAAAAATATAAAATTAGCCGTGCATGGTGGCACATGCCTGTAGTCCCAGCTACTTGTGAGGCTGAGGCAGGAGAATCACTTGAACCTGGGAGACGGAGGTTGTGGTGAGCCGAGATCACGCCATTACACTCCAGCCTGGGCAACAAGAGCGAAACTCTGTCTCAAAAAAATAGAAAGAAAGAAAGAAAAGAAAGAAAAGGAAGGGAGGGAGGGAGGGAGGAAGGAAGGAAGGAA
>NW_016803245.1:275439-304513 GCF_001698545.2 Rhinopithecus bieti | reverse complement strand
TTTTTTTGAGATGGAGTCTCACTCTGTTGCCCAGGTTGGAATGCAGGGGTGCAATCTCGGCTTACTGGAACTTCTGCCTCCCGGGTTCAAGCAATTCTTGTGCCCCAGCCTTCCAAGTAGCTGGGATTACAGGCGCCAACCACCATGCCTGGCTAATTTTTGTATTTTTAGTAGAGACGAGGTTTCCCCATGTTGGTCAGGCTGGTCTCGAACTCCTGACCTCAGGTGATTCGCCTGCCTTGGTCTCCCAAAGTGCTGGGATTACAGGCATGAGCCCCCGTGCCTGGCCAGGGTTTGAATTTTAATTCTATAATTTACGTAAACTTGGCCGAGTTACTTAAATTCTTTGAGATTCACTTTAACCTGTCAAATGGGGTTAATCATGTGTGCCTTGCTGAGTTGTTGGGGGACTTATAGATAAGTGAAGGACCCAGTTCAGTGTCTTGCACATAGGGGCTCCTCCTTTCCTCTCTCTACATTACCCCACCCTCCCCTTCTCCAGTAGCCTTTTTCTAGTTGATACAATTGGCACCACACCTTTGGAGGAATATGACTACTTTGGGCTTGATTACAGCCTAATTATGGAAAAGTTTCTATGTATAAGTCTACCTACATTCTGTAAAGCAGTAAAGGGTGAGTTACATTTCTGCAAATGGTTCCTCTTACCGGTCTCCACAGTTAGTCGGCTTTAGTGGGGCCAAAGAGAGCACAGGAAAGCAGCAAACGGAAGTGTTTTTATTCCTGAAGAAGGCCAGCTGGCTGTCAGTGTAACTAGTGACTTGGCCCCATTCCTCTCCTTGTTTTCCAGAGCTGAGTGGTGAATGGGAACACAGAAGAAAAATTGCTTGCTTTGTGAATTCCTTCACTCACTGTAGAGTATATCTGAACAGCCGTATTTGTTTCCCTTGTGCCAGCTTCACCACTTTGGGGCCTTGTCTAATAGTGAGGCTTACTCAAAAATGGAACAGGAAAGGAGGGGTTGTTTCAGTTTTGAAGGGCTGTTAACAACACAGACGAAATATGTTTCTATTTTAAACATAATCAGCTTTTAAAATGTGTCATACCCTTAACCAAAAGAGACCAATATGGGCCTCTAAAAATAGCTTTATTTGTGTGAATGGGGATGAGCTGCGTGTTATAGTCTCTCAGCCATTCTTACCCAAGTGAGAATTCTCACTTGGGGTAACAGGTTATCTTTATACTGCAGTTTCCATGGAACTGGAGGTGGGATCAGTGACAAGGTGAAAGGAGCATGTGAGAAACATTTTGGTCCTTATTTTGTTTTAATATAACTATTCTGCTGCTGCTGCTCTGCAGGGAGGGGGATGGTATAGGGATGTTGTAATTTCATGCTTAAAACATTTGCTGCCTGCCAATCTGTTTTCTTCTCTGTTCATGTTAAAAAAAAAAAAAAAAAAACAGAAAACAAAAAACAACTGTCTTCAACTGTAATGAAAAAGTAAAATGTTCTTTAACCTTTATTGACATTAAGTGATTTCTTATGTCTCCATACAACTAATTTTATAGGATAAATATACCACTAACAACCCCAAGGGCTTCATTATGGAAGGGAAGCTTCAAAACCCAGATATGGCTTTGAGCACCAGCTGGGAGGACAAGAACCAGGCTAACTGAAGTGCAGGGTGTGTGTCTGTCCCCTTCTCCTGGATTCAGGGAGTCCCTGCAGATGATGCCAGTCTGCTGCTGGTGAAGTGGGAACAACTGTACCTCCTATGTGGTACCTGAGGTTACAGAAGGTGTTCTCTTTGTCTCTCTTTCTTTCTCTCTCTGTAGGGTAGGGCTCAGATGGGTCCAAAAAAAGAACCAACTGTTACTAGTGCCGTGGGAGCTTTGCTGCAGAACAGTGCCCAGGTGGCCACAAATGAAGTCCCAACCAATTCTGGTGAGTCAGAGAGTGCATTTCAGCTCTCAAATGATGGGGGTCAGAGGAGATCACTGTTGGGTTTGGGATTCACCGGTAGTCTGCAAAGGCTCTAAGACATTCACTGTTGCTTCTGGATGCAAAGATATTTGGGTTAGAGGTTAAAGCTTATTTGCCAAAAGGGAGTATTTCTTAATTTATCAGGATTACACAATTTTCACAATGTAGAAGTCAAATTCGATTACTACAATGGGAGGCTAGAACCATTGTTCTCTGGTCTAGTAAAACTGAAGAGATTGAAAACAAGAGAAGACCATGTGTCTTATGTTTGTGTTGAAAATAAAGGGAAAGTTTCTTCTCTAGAAATAAATACAGATCCTCCTTAATGTATGATGGGGCTATGTCCTGATAAGCCCATTGTAAATAGAAATATTGTAAGAAAAATGCATTTAACACCCCAATTTACTCATGTAAAGTTGAAAAATCTTATGTCGAACTATCATAAGTCAAGAATTTCTGTACAGTCATCCCTCAGTATCCACAGGGAATTGGTCCCAGGGCCCTAGTGGATACCAAAACCTGAGATGTTCAAGTCCCTGATATAAAATGGTATAGAATTTGTATATAACCTAGGCACATCCTCCTGTATACACTAAATCATGTCCAGATTACTTATAATACCTAAGGCAATATAAATACTATGTAAGTAGTTGTTATGCTATATTAAAATTGTTGTATTATTTTTTATTATTGGTATGGTTGTATTTTATTTATTTATTTATTTATTTTTAAATGTTCTCCATCTGTAGTTGTTAAATCTGCAGATGTGGAACCCATGGGAACAGAGGCTGACTGTAATTTCTTCAAAGTAGCAGCAAGGCAGAACCATAGGAGCCATCCTAATGGGGATGAGGTGGTATCTCATTTTAGTTTTAATTTGCATATCTCTAATGATTTGTGAGGTTAAGCCTCTTTTCAAGTGCTTATTGATCATTTGTATATATTGGTTGAAAAAATGTTCAAGTCCTTTGCCCATTTTGAATTGTTTTGTTGTTTTGGTTTTACTAACAATCACCAGTTTAATTAGTTGTTTTTGTTGTTGACTTTTAGGAATTCTTTATGTATTCTGGATATTAATCCCTTATCAGCCATATGGTTTATAAATATTATTTTATTTCCTATTCCATGGGTTGCCTTTTTACTCTGTTGATATTCTTGTGTGTGTGTGTGTGTGTGTGTTTTGTTTGTTTGATTTTGAGACAGGGTCACTGTTGCCCAGGCTGGAGTACAGTGGCACAATCATAGCTCACTGCAACTTCAACCTCCCAGGCTCAAGTGATCCTCCCACCTCAGCCTCCCAAGTACCCAGGACTACAGGCATGTGCCACCATGCCCAGATAATTTTTAAATTTTTCATAGAGATGAGTTCTCACTATGTTGATATTCTCTTGATTCATAAATTTTAAAATTTTTGTGAAGTCCAATTTGTCTATTTTTCTTTGGTTGCCTCTGGTGACCAAGAAATCCAAGAAATTGGATTAATCTTTGCCTAATCCAGGGTCAGAGAGGTTTACTCCTATGTTTTTGTCTAAGCTAAGGCTAGCTTTAGATCTTACATTTTAGGTCTTTGATATATTTTGAGTTAATTTTTAATATATGGTGTTAGGTAATGGTCCAGCTTCATTCTTTCGAATGTGGATGTCCAATTTCCCCATTCAACCAATGGTCTTGCACCCTTGTCAAAAATCATTTGACTATGTATACAAGGGTTTATTTCTGGACTCTGTTCTGTTTCATTGGTTTATATGTCTGTCTTTATGCCAGTATTACATTTCCTTGATTACTATAGCTTTTAGTAAGTTGTGACATAAGGAACTATGAGTCCTCCAAGATACAGCCAAGATTGCTTTGGCTATTTGGGATCCCTTGAGATTCCATGTGAATTTTAGGTTGGGCTTTTTTATTTCTGCAAGAAACATCATTGAGATTTTAACAGTGATTGCGCTGAATCTGTAGATTGCTTTGTTTAATATGGACATCTTAACAATAGTAAGTCTTCAAATCCATGAACATCTAATATATTTCTGTTTATGTCCTATTTGTTGGTTTTTTTTTTTTTTTATCATGAAAGGGTGTTGAATTTTCTCAAATGCTTTTTTATGCATCAATTGAGTTGGTGGTGTAATTTTTGTCCTTTATTCTGTAAATGTAGTGTACATTGATCAATTTCCATGTGTTGAACCATCCCTTTATCCCAGGAACAAATCTCACATGGTCATGGTGTATAATCCTTTTAACATGCTACTGAACTTGATTTGTTAGTATTTTATTGAGGATTTTTGCATTAATGTTCGTAAGGGATGTAGTTTTCTTATAGTGTCTTTGAAGTCAGGATACCCTTGGCCTTATGGAATGAATTAGGAATGTTCCTACTTCTTAATACGTTTGGGAAAAGTTTGAGAAGGTTTGGTATTAGTTCTTCTTTAAATGTTTGGTAGAATTTACCAGTGAAGCTCTCAGGTCTGGAGCATTTTAATGTCATAAGATTTTTTATTATTAATTCTATCTCCTTACTAGCTATAAGTCTATTGAAATATTCTATTCGTTCATGATTTACTGTAGGTAGGTGTTTTGTTTTTTAGGAATTGATCCATTTCATCTAGATTATCCGATTTTTTGGTATATATTTTTTCATAATACTTTCATGAAATCCTTTTTTATTTCTATAGCATTGGTAGTTATATCTCCACTTTCATTTCTGATTTTAGTAATTTGTGTGTTTTCTCTTTTTTAATTTTAACTTTTTTTTTTTTTTTTTTTTTTTTTGAGAGAGAGAGCCTCACTTTGTTGCCAAGGCTGAATTGCAGTGGCGAAATCTTTGCTCACTGCAACCTCCATCTCCTGGGTTCAGGTGATTCTCCTGTCTCAGCCTCTCCAGTAGCTGGGACCACAGACACACACCACCACACCTGGCCAATTTTTGTATTTGTAATAGAGACAGAGTTTTGCCGTGTTAGCTAGGCTGGTGTTGAAATTCTGGCCTCAAGTGATCTGCCTGCCTTGGCCTTGCAAAGTGCTGGGATTACAGGCGTTAGCCACTGTGCCTGGCCCCTCTCTTTTTTTTTAATTAGTCTATCAAGCTAATGGTTTTCTTTTTAAGTTCAGGGGTACATGTGCAGGATGTGCAGGTTTGTTTCATAGGTAAACATGTGCTATGGTGATTTGCTGCACAGATCATCCCGTCACCTAGGTATTAAGCTGAGCATCCATAAGCTATTCTTCTTCATGCTCTCCCTCCTTCCCCCATTCTCCAACAGGCCCCAGTGTGTGTTGTGCCCCAGCGTGTGTCCATGTTTTCTCATCATCCAGCTCCCACTTATAAGTGAGAACATGTGGGATTTGGTTTTCTGTTCCTGCATTAATTTGTGGAAGATAATGGCCTCCAGCTCCATTCATGTCCCAGCAAAGGACACCATCTCATTCCTTTTTATGGCTGCATAATATTCCATGGTGTATATGTACCACATTTTCTTTATCCAGTCTACCATTGATAGACATTTAGGTTGATTCCATGTCTTTGCTATTGTGAATAGTGCTACAGTGAAAATACATGTGTATGTATCTTTATAATGGAATGATTTATATTCCTTTGGGTATATATTCAGTAATGGGATTGCTGGGTCAAATGGTATTTCTGCCTCTAGATCTTTGAGGAATCAACACACTGTCTTCCATAATGGTTAAACTAATTTACAGTTCCACCAACAGTGTAAAACTATTCCTTTTTCTCCACAACCTTGCCAGCATCTGTTATTTTTTAACTTTTTAATAACAGCTATTCTGATTGGTGTAAGATGGTATCTCATTGTGGTTTTGATTTGCATTTCTCTAATGTTCAGTGAAGTTGAGCTTTTTTCATATGTTTGTTGGCTGCATGTATGTCTTCTTTTGAGAAGTGCCTGTTCATGTCCTTGGACTACATTTTAATGAAGTTGTTTTTATCTTTTAAATTTGTGTAAGTTCCTTGTAGATGCTACGTATTAGACTTTTGTCAGATGGATAGATTGCAAACATTTTCTCCCATTCTGTAAATTGTCTGTTCACTCTGATGGTAGTTTCTTTCGCTGTGCAGAAGCTCCTTAGTTTAACTAGATCCCATTTGTCAATTTTTGCATTTGTCACAATTGCTTTTGGTGTCTTCATCATGAAATCTTTGCCCATGCCTATGTTCTGAATGGTATTGCCTAGATTTTCTTCTATGGTTTTTATAGTTTTTGGGCTTTACATTTAAGTTGTTAATCCATCTTGAGTTGATTTTTGCAGATGGTGTAGGGAAGGGGTCTAGTTTCAATTTGCTGCATATGGCTGGCCTGTTATACCAGCACCATTTATTAAATAAAGAATTCTTTCCCCATTGCTTCTTTTTGTCAGGTTTGTTGAAGATCAGATGGTTTTAGGTGTGCAACCTTATTTCTGGCTTCTCTATTCTGTTCCATTGGTCTCTGAGTCTTTTTGTACTAGTGTAATACTGTTTTGGTTACTGTAGCCTTGTAGTGTAGTTTGAAGTTGGGTAGCGTGATGGCTTCAGTTTTCTTCCTTTTGCTTAGGATTGTCTTGACTATCTGGGCTCTGTTTTGATTTCATATGAATTTTAAAATAGTTTTTTTCTAATTCTGTGAAGAATGTTGGTGGTAGTTTAATGGAAATTGCATTGCATCTATAAATTGCTTTAGGCAGTATGTCAATTTTCATGATATTGATTCTTCCTATTCATGAGCATGGTATATTTTTCCATTTGTTTGTGTCATCTCTGATTTCTTTGAGCAGTGGTTTATAGTTCTCTTTGAAGAGATTCTTCACTTCCCTTGTTAGCTGTATTCCTGGGCATTTTATTCTTTCTGTGCCAATTGTGAATGGAGGGTCACTCATGATTTGGCTCTCAGCTTGCCTGTTGTTTGTATATAGGAATGCTAGCAATTTTTGCACATTGATTTTGTATTTTGAGACTTTGCTGAAGTTGCTTACCAACCTAAGAAGCTTTTGACCTGAGAAAATGGGGTTTTCTAGATACAGGATCATGTCATCTGCAAACAAAAATAGTTTGACTTCCTCTCTTCCTATTGGAATCCTCTTTCTTTCTTTTGTCTGATTGCCCAGGACAGAACTTCCAATACTATATTGAACAGGAGTGGTGAGAGAGGGCCTCTTTGTCTTGTGCCAGTTTTCAAGGAGAATGCTTCCAGCTTTTGCCAAATCAGTGTGATATATGCTGTGGGTTTGTCATATATGGCACTTATTTTGAAGTGTGTTCCTTTAATAACATAGTTTATTGAGAGTTTTTTATATAAAGGGATGTTGAGTTTTATTGAAGGTCCTTTCTGCATCTATTGAGATAATCATATCTTTAGATCTGTTTGTGTAATGTATCACATTTATTGATTCGTGTACATTGAACCAACCTTGCATCCCAGGGATTGTAGTGGATAAGTTTTTTGATATGCTGCTGGATTTGGTTTGCCAGTATTTTGTTGAGGATTTTTGCGTTGGTGTTCATCAAGGATATTGACCTGAAGTTTTTGTTGTTGGTGGTGTATCTCTGACAGGTTTTGGTGGTGAGCTCCTGTAATCCCAGCTACTCAGGAGGCTGAGGCATGAGAGTCACATGAACCTGGGAGGCAGAGGTTGCAGTGAGCTGAGATTGACCCACTGCACTCCAGCCTGGGTGACAGAGTGAGACTCCATCTCAAAAAAGAAATGAGTTAGGGAAGATTCCCTCCTTTTCAATTTTTTGAAATAGTTTCAGTAGAAATAGTACCAGCTCTTCTTTGTACCTCTAGTGGAATTCATCTGTAAATCTATCTTGTCCTGGGCTTCTTTTTTTTTTTTCTCTTTTTTTTTTTTTTCTGACTGGTAGGCTATTTATTTCTGCCTCAATTTCAGAACTTGTTATTGTTCTATTCAGGCATTCTGTTTCTTCCCTGTTCAGTCTTGGGAGGATGTATGTGTCCAGGAATTTTCTTCTAGAATTTCTAGTTTATGTGCATAAGGTTGTTTATAGTATTCTCAGATGGTTGTTTGTATCTCTGTGGGATCAGTGGTGATATCCCCCTTATCATTTCCAATTGTGTTTATTTAAATCTTCTCTACCTCTTTATTAGTCTAGTTAGCAGTCTATCTTATTAATCTTAAACAAAACAGTTATTGGATTCATTGATTTTTTTGAAGGGTGTTTTTGTGTTTTTACTTTCTTCAGTTTAGCTCTGATCTTGATTATTTCTTGTCTTCTACTAGCTTTGGGTTTGTTTGCTCTTGGTTTTCTAGCTCTTTTAGTAGTTAAGTTGTCAATTTGAGATCTTTCTAGCTTTTTGGTGTGGGCATTTAGTGCTATAAATTTCCCTCTTAACACTGCTTTAGCTGCAACCCAGAGATTCTGCTACATTGTATCTTTGTTCTCATTAGTTTAAAAGAACTTGATTTCTGCCTTAATTTCATTATTTGCTCACAAGTCATTCAGGAGCAGGTTCCATGTAGTGTTCAGTTTCCATGTAGTGGTGTGGTTTTGAATGAATTTCTTAATCTTGAGTTGTTCAGTTTCCATGTGATGTAGTATGGTTTTGAGTGAATTTCTTAACTTTAAGTTCTAATTTGATTGTGCTGTGGTCTGAGAGACTGGTTGTTATGATTTCAGCTCTTTTGCTGTTGCTGAGGAGTGTTTTACTTCTGATTATGTGATCAATTTTAGAGTTTAGTGGCAATGAGAAGAATGTATATTCTGTTGTTTTGGGGTAAAGAGTTCTTTAGATATCTATCAGGTCCAGTTGATCCAGAGCTGAGTTCAAGTCCTGAATATCTTTGTTAATTTTCTGTCTCGATGATCTGTCTAATAGTGTCAGTGCAGTGTTAAAGTCTCCCAGTATCACTGTTTGCAAGTCTAAGTCTCTTTGAAAGCCTCTAAGAACTTGCTTTATGAATCTACATGCTCCTGTATTGGGTGCTCATATATTTAGGATAGTTAGCTCTTCTTGTTGAATTGAACCCTTTACCATTATGTAATGCCCTTCTTTTGTCTTTTTTGATCTTTGTTAGTTTGTTTATTTTTGAGATGGAGTCTCACTCTGTCTCCCAGGCTGGAGTGCAGTGACACAATCTTGGCTCATTGCAGTCTCCACCTCCTGGTTCAAGTGATTCTCCTGCCTCACGTTCCCAAGTAGCTAAGATTACAGGCACCCACCACCATGCCCAGCTGTTTTTTGTAGTTTTTGTGGAGACAAGGTTTAACCATGTTGGCCAGGGTGGTCTTAAACTCCTAATCTCAGGTTATTCGCCTGCCTTGGCCTCCCGAAGTGCTAGGATTACAGGCATGAGCCACTGCGCCCAGCCCTTTGTTGGTTTAAAGCCTATTTTGTCAGAAACTAGGATTGCAACCCCTGCTTTTATCAATTTTCCATTTGCTTGGTAAATTTTCCTTCATCCCTTTGTTTTGAGCCTATGTATGTCTTTGCAAGTAAGATGGGTCCTTGAAGGCAGCATACTGATGGGTCCTGGTTCTTTATCCAGCTTGCTGCTCTATGTCTTTTAATTGGGCCATTTAGTCCATTTAAATTGAAGGTTAGTATTGTTATGTGTGAATTAGATCCTGTCATCATGATGCTAGTTGGTTATTTTGTAGACTTCTTTCTGTGTTTGCTTCATAGTGTCACTGGTCTGTGTATTTCAGTGTGTTTTTGTAATGGCTTGTAACGGTTTTTCCTTTCCATATTTAGTGCTTCCTTCAGGAGCTCTTGCAAAGCAGGTCTGGTGGTAACAAATTCCCTCATCATTTGCTTGTCTGAAAAGGATCTTGTTTCTCCTTTGCTTATGAAACTTAGTTTGGCTGGATATGAAATTCTGGGTTGGAAATTCTGGGTTGGAAACGCCAATCAGTTGTAGATTTGGTCTCTTTACATAATCCCATATTTCTCAGATGTTTTGTTCATTTTTTTTCATTCTTTTTTCTCTATTCTTGTCAGCCTGTCTTATTTCAGAAAGATAGTCTTCAAGCTCTGAGATTCTTTCTTGCTCTGAGATTTTTTCTTCCACTTCATCTATTCTGCTATTAATATTTGTGATTGCATTGTGAAGTCCTGTAGTGTGCTTTTCAGCTCTAACAGATTAGTTATGTTTCTCTTTAAACCAGCTATTTTGGCTCTCAGCTCCTGTGTTATTTTATCGTGATTCTTAGCTTCTTTGCATTGGTTTACAACACACTTTTTTATCTCAGTGAAGTTTATTACCCACCTTCTGAAACCTACTTCTGTCATTTCAACCATCTCAGCCCAGCCCAGTTCTGAGCCCTTGCTGGAGGGGTGTTGCAGTCATTTTAAGGAAAAGAGGCACTCTGGCTTTTTGAGTTTTCAGTGTTTTTGCATTGATTCTCTCTCATCTTAGTGGGTTTATCTACCTTTGATTTTTTACACTGCTGACCTTTGGATGGGTTTCATTGTTGTTTTCTATTTGTTTTTCTTTTAACATTCTGGCAACTCTTTCATAGGGCTGCTATGGTTTGCTGGGGATCCACTCTAAACCTTAGTTTTCTTTTCTTTTTTTTTTTTTCTTCTGTACCTTGAGGTATCACCTGTGAAGCCTATGAAATAGCAAAGATGGCAGCCAACTTTTTCCTCTGGAAGCTCTGTCCCAGGGGTCCTGACCTATTGCTGGCCCAAATTTGCCTGTAGGAGGTGGCTGAAGACTCCTGTTGGGAGGTCTTACCTAGTCAGGATCAGGAACCCTCTTAAAGAAGCAGTCTGCTTTTGATAGAGCAGCTATGCTGTATTGGAGATCCCTTCAGTCCCTGATCTGTTTGGGCTCTCCAAGGCCTACAGGCTGGACAAGCTGAGAAGCCAAATGGCCAAGTTGGCAGCCTGCCCCACCCTTCAGACACTTTGTCCCAGGGAGAACACAGGCCAGGGTGACCAGAGGCCACTGTGGGTGGGACCTGACTGGGAGTACCTGCCCCATAAGGAGGAGTGGATCAGGGTCTTGCTTAAAGAAGCAGTCTGGCCATACCTCAACAAAACAGCTGTGCTGTGGTGATGAGCTGCCTCTGCCCCTGTCAACTTGGCCTCTCCAAAGCCCAAAGGCCAGAAGGGCTAAGTCATCCAACCAACCCAGGTGACAGCCCTCCCCTCCTCTGGGCACTTCATCCCAGGGAGAGATCAGAACTCTGTCTCTAATATGTGCAGGCAGGCATGGCTGGAGGGTCCAGCTGGAAGGTTCTACCCAGTGAGGAAGAAACATTCTGGCCATGATCTGGCAAAGTTGCTGTGTTGCACTTCTAGGGAAACCGTTCCTCGTCTGGATCATTTTGACTTTCCAAAGCCCACAGGCTGAAATGGCTGAATTCACTGAACAGCAGAGGTATTGCCCTCCACTCTCCTCTTGAGGCTCCGTCCTGTCTCAGGCAGGCTCCACCCTGTTGCTGATGGCTTGCTGGAATTCCAAGACAGTGGGTCTTATCTTGTGAGGTGCGGTGGAAGTGGGGTCTACAGAATGATGCTGTTTGGCTCCCTGGATTCTGCCCCCTTCCTAGGGGTATATGTGGATCACCCACCTTGCCTGAGTTGCAGAAAGACTGGTGTGTTTAAAGTTCCTGGGTTTCTGTGTGTGCCTGAGCAGTTGCTCTGCCAAGTCTCTACCCAGTTCTAAGTGACAGATCCAAAGCTCTGGTGTGTGGGCTCACAAGGGGATCTCCTGATCCACAGGTTGCAAAGATCCATGGGAGAAGCATGGTTTCTTGGGTCACATAGTCACTAATTGCTTCCCTTGGCTGGGGGTGGGGGTTTCCTTGGCTCCATGTCAGTCCTGGTGGGCCATCGCACCACCCTACTTTTCTTCATTCTCCGTGTATTGAGTTGATTCCCTAATTAGTACCAATGTGAGAACCTGGATGTTTCAGTTGAAGGTGCTGTCTTCTCTTGCCTGTTTTGTTCCTCTCTGTGAGTGCTGTGGACCACAGCTGCTTCTAATCGGTCATCTTGGCCCCTGCCCCCATGGTTTTTCAATTTATTGATTCTTTTCAAAGAACCAACTTTTGGTTTTATTGATTTTTCTCTCTTATTTTCTATTCTTGATTTCATTTCTCTCTGTCTAAACTTTATTATTTACTTTCTTCCACTAGCTTTTGATTTCATTTGTTCTTCTCTCTTTCCATAATTTACAAAGTTGGATTGTTGATTTGAAATCTTTTTTGTTATTTTAATGTAAGCATTTATAGGTGTAAATTCCCCCTTAGCACTGCTAAGTCCCATAAGTTTCAGTGTGTTTTTTCTTGAGCTTCATTCATCTCCAAATATTTTCTAATTTCTCTTGTGATTTCTTCTTTGATACATTGGTTGCTTAAGAGTATGTTGTTTAATTTCCACAAATTTATGAATTTTATAGTTTTATTTCTGCTTTATCTCACTGTGGTTGGAGAAGACACTTCATATGATATATGTCTTTTTAAATTTACTGAGACTTAATTTGTGGCCTAACATGTGGTTCATTCTGAAAAATGTTGCATGTGCCCTTGAGAAATATATATTGCTGTTTTTGAGTAGAGTGTTCTGCATATGTCTGTTAGATCTAGTTGGTTTATTGTGTTAAGTCCTCTATTTTCTTACGTATCTTTATCTAGTTGGTGTTGGAGTGGGGTATTGAAGTCTCCAACTATTATTGTAGAACTGTCTATTTCTCCCTTTAGTTCTGTTGATTTTTGCTTCATATATTTTTATGGTCTGTCAGTAGGTTCCTCTTTGTCTCTTGTAATCTTTTTTGATTTAAAGTTTATTTTTGTCTAATATTAGTGTAGCCACTAATATTAGTGGCCTCTGCTCTCTCTGGTTATTATTTGCATGCTATATCTTTTTCCATCCTCTCAATTTCAATCTATTTGTGTCTTTGGATCTAAAATGAGTATTTTATAGACAGCATGTAGTTTTATTCATTCTGCCAATCTCTGCCTATTGCTTGGACAGTTAAATCGATTTACATTTCAAGGAATTACTGATAAGGAGAGACATTTGTCATTCTGATATATGTTTTGTATATGCCTTATAGCTTTTTTGTTCCTCATTTCCTGCATCACTGTTCATATGATTTGGCTGTGTCCTCACCCGAATCTCATCTTGAATTCCCATGTGTTGTGGGAGGGAACTGGTAGGAAGTAATTGAATCACGGGGGCATGCCTTCCCTGTCCTATTCTCATGACAGTGAGTAAGTCTCATGAGATCTGATGGTTTTAAAAAGAGGAGTTCCCCTGCTAAGCTCTCTGTTCTCTTTGCTGCCGTGTGAGATATGCCTTTCACTTTCCACCATGACTGTGAGGCCATCCCAGCCATGTGGAACTGTAAGTCCAATAAACCTCTTTCTTTTGTAAATTGCCCAGCCTTAGGTTTGTCTTTATCGGCAGCATGATAACAGACTAATACAGTAAATTGGTACCAGTAGATTGGGGCGCTGCTGAAAAGATACCTGAAAATGTGGAAGTGACTTTGGAACAGGGTAACAGGCAGAGGTTGGAACAGTTTGGAGGCCTCAGAAAAAGACAGGAAAATGTGAGAAAGTTTGGAACTTCCTAGAGACTTGTTGAATGACTTTGATCAAAATACTGATAGTGATATGGACAATGAAATCCAGGCTGAAGGGGTCTCAGATGGAGATAAGGAACTTGTTGGGAACTGGAGCAAAGGTTCCTCTTGTTATGTTTTAGCAAAGAGACTGATGGCATTTTGCCCCTGCCCTAGAGATTTGTGGAACTTTGGACTTCAGGGAAATGACTTAAGGTATCTGGCAGAAGAAATTTCTAAGCAGCAAAGCATTCAATATGTGACTTGGGTGCTGTTAAAGGCATTCAGTTTTAAAAGGGAAACTGAGCATAAAAGTGTGGAAAAGTTGCAGCCTGCAACTTTCATAGCACAGGAAAGACTTGCCCCCATGATTCAGTTACTTCCCACTGGGTCCCTCCCAAAACACATGGGAATTCAAGATGATATTTGGGTAGAGACACAGCCAAACCATATCATTTTGTACCGGCCCCCCCAAATCTCACATCCTCACATTTCAAAACCAATCATGCCTTCCCCACAGTCCCCCAAAGTCTCAACTCCTTTCAGCATTAATTCAAAAGTCCACAGTGCAATAGAAAAGAAAATCCCATTTTCTGGGGAGAAATTCAAGCTGGCTGCGGAAATTTGCATAAGTAATGAGGAGCTGAATGTTAGTCCCCAAGACAATGAGGAGAATGTCTCCATGGCATGTCAGAGCCCTTTGTGGCAGCATCTCCCATCATAGGCCCAGAGGTTTAGGGGGAAAAATGGTTTTGTGGGCTGGGCCCAGCATCCCTCTGCTGTGTGCAGTCTAGGAACTCGGTGCCCTGTGTCTCAGCTGCTCCAGCCCTGACTAAACGGGACCAAGGTACAGCTCAGGCTGTTGCTTCAGAGGGTGGAAGCCCCAAGTCTTGGCAGCTTCCACGTGGTGTTGAGCCTGTGTGTGCACAGAAGTCAAGAACTGAGGTTTGGGAACTTCTGTCTAGATTTCAGAAGATGTATGGAAACACCTGGATGCCCAGGCTGAAGTTTGCTGCAGGGGTGGGGCCCTCATGGAGAACCTCTGCTAGGGGAGTGTGGAAGGGAAATGTGGGGTCAAAGCCCCCACACAGAGTCCCGACTGGGGCACCGTCTAGTGGAGCTGTGAGAAGAGGGCTGGCTGCCATCCTCCAGACCCCACAATGGTATCTCCACTGATAGTTTGCACCATGCACCTGGAAAAGCCCCAGACACTCAACACCAGCCCACAAAAGCAGCCAGGAGTGGGGCTGTATCCTGCAAAGCCCCAGGGGTGGAGCTGCCCAAGGCTGTGGGAGTTCACCTCTTGCATCAGAGTGACCTGGATGTGGGACATGGAGTCAAAGGAGATTATTTTGGAGCTTTAAGATTTGACTGTCCCTCAGGTTTCAGACTTGCATGGGGCCGGTAGCCCCTTTATTGGGCTAATGTCTCCCATTTGGAATGGCTGTATTTACACAGTGCCTGTATCCCCATTGTGTCTAGGAAGTAAATAATTTGCTTTTGATTTACAGGCTCATAGACAGAAGGTAATTGCTTTGTCTTGGATGAGACTTTGGACTGTGGACTTTTGAATTAATGCTGGAATGAGTTAAGACTTTGGGGGACTGTTGGGAAGGCATGATTGGTTTTGAAATGTGAGGACATGAGATTTGGGGCGGGGGGGGGGGCAGGTACAAAATGATATGGTTTGGCTGTGTCTCTACCCAAATAGCATCTTGAATTCCCATGTATTTTGGGAGGGACCCAGTGGGAGGTAACTCCCACTACCTCCCACTGGAGTTACCTCATGGGGGCAAGTCTTTCCTGTGCTATTCTTGTGATAGTGAATAAGTCTCATGATATCTGATGCCTTTAAAAAGAGGCGCTCCCCTGCACAAGCTCTGTGTTCTCTTGTCTGCTGCCATGTGAGACATGCCTTTCACCTTCCAACATGATTGTGAGGCCTTCCCAGCCATGTGGAACTCTAAGTCCAATAAACCTCTTTCTTTTGTAAATTGCCCAGTCTTGGGTGTGTCTTTATCAGCAGCATGAAAACAGACTAATACAACTGTCTTATTTTGTTTTTAGTTGATTTTTGAAGCAAAACATTTATATTCCTTCCTCATTTCCTTTTGTATGTATTCTGTAACTATTTTCTTAGTGGTTACCATGGGGACTACATTTAACTTCCTAATCTTATCACATTCTAATTTGAGTTTATACCAGCTTATCTTCATAACATACAAAAACTGCTCCTTCAGCAACTTCTTTTCCACCCATTTTGGTTGTTGATTTCACAAAATTACATCTTTATACAGGTTGAATGTTCCTAATCTGAAAATCTGAAATGTAAAATGCTCTAACATCTGAAACTTTTTGAGCACTGACATGACATGCAATTGATTTTTGGATTAGTGATGTTCAACCAGTAAGTATAATGCAAATATTCCAAGATTTTAAAAAATTTGCAACACTTTGGTCCCAAGCATTTCAGATAAGGGATCCTTAACTTGTGCTTTGTATACTAAACTATAATTCCTTTATTTGGCCTGTTAAATTATGTATAAAACAAAATGTGGAATTACAAATCAGTTACAATACTAATTTTAGACTAATAATTGTTTTAAAATGTATTAGTCTCAAATCATGCAGAAAACAAAAAAGTGGAGTTACAAACCATTATTACAATAGTACTAGCTTTTATAATTGTCCATGCATTTACCTTTATTGAGATTTTGATTTCTTTATACAGCTTCAAGTTTCTGTCTCGTATCCTCCCACTTCACCTTGCAGGATTCCCTTGAGTATTTCTTGCAGGGCAGGTCTCATGATAATAAACTCCCTCAGCTTTTGTTTATCTGGAAATGTTCTAATTTCTTCCTCACCTTTTTTTTTTGGAAGAGACAGGACCTTACTATGTTGCCCAGGTTAAACTCAAGCTCCTGGGCTCAAGCAATCCTCCTACCTCAGTGCCCTGAGTAGATGAGACTAGAGTCATGCACGTCTGTGCCCATCTCCTCCCTTACTTTTTGAAGGACAGTTTTTTTGTATATGGGATTTTTGGTTGACAGTTTTTTTCTTTTAGCACTTTGAATATATTGGCCCACTGTGTTTCATTCTCTAAGGTTTCTGTTGAGAAGTCTACTGATCTGATTGAACATTCCTTGTTTGTGACAAGTCATTTTTTTTTTTTCTTGCTACTCTGATTATTTTTTTTCTTTTTCTTTTGGAAGTTTGATTATAATGTGTCTCAGTGTTGGTCTCTGAGTCCGTCTTTTAGTTTTTGAATGATTCTTAAATGTTTATAGTCATGTCTTTTGTTAAATCTGGCAAGTTTTCAGCCATTATTTCTCTCCGCCCTTTTCTCTCTCTGCTCCTTCTGGTATTCCCACAATGCATATGTCGGTCAGTTTGACAGTGTCCCACAGATCCCTAAGGCTCTGTTCACCTTTCCTTAATTTTTTCTCTTTCTCTTCCTCAGACTCAATAATTTCCATTGTCCTGTCTTTAAGTTTGCTGAGTCTTTCCTCTGTTTGCTGAAATGTGTCCTTGAATCCTACCAGTAAAGTTTTCATTTCATTTAGTCTATTTTTCAGTTCTAGAATTTTATTTGGTTTCTTTTCAGAATTTATCTCCGTGGATATTTCCATTTTGTTCACATATCGTTTTCTTGAGTCTCTTCACATCTTTCTCTGAACATCTTCAGTTGTTTGAAAGTATTTGTTTAATAGATCTGTTTAGTATATCTGTCATCAGGTCTTTTCTGGGAACAGTTTGTGTTGGTTTTTTTTTCTTTGAAGGGGCTATACATTCCTCTTTCTTTGTCTGGCTTGTGATTTTCTTTGTTGTAAATTGGACATTTGGACCTAATAATGTGTAACTGTGGAAATTAGATTTTCTCCCTTTTGCAGGGTTTGCAGTTCTCTCTCTCTCTCTCTCTCTCTCTCTCTGTGTGTGTGTGTGTGTGTGTGTGTGTGTGACTGTCTCTGTGCCAAGGATCAGTCTGAGGTGTCAACTTAAGTAAGGTTTTCTCAGTCTTTTTGAGTCTGTGCCTTTCTCTGGGTGTGGCATGTTCACTTTCTAATTTCCTAATATATGTAATTTCTTTTAAAGCCTAGTTTTAATGTCTAGTTTCCAAAAGGGGGAAAAGACAAAAATAAAAGGAGAGAAGGGCACTATCCCTTTAACTCCCCTGGAAGTTGCTTCAGCCAGAGGAGAAGGGGCTTACAACAATGATGGAAGGTACGACAACAATGACCACCTGCCCCTTTGTCCCTCTTTGATCAGAAACAACAATCAGTGATCGGAGAATAAATCTCTGATAGTTAGAAATTTTATTTGGGTTCCTATTTGCCTACCATGGCTCCCACAGGCCATGTCCAGATTGATCCAGGAATATGTGCAGAGCTGCCTGCCACACAGCTGAGGGGTGGAGGATGTGTAGCTGTTGCTATGCTAAGATCTGAAATTGATGAAATTAACTGTATCTTACTGTTCAAGCCTTGCCCTGGAAGTTTCGAGTCTTCAATAGACTCCAGAGTCCAAAATAGTTACAGGGGACACATTCTGCCAGTGCAATTGTTATCTAGGAGGGGAGACAAATTCCTGGTGCTTCCTACTCTGCTATTTTTCCAGAATTCTGACAAGTCATTAGTTTTTTCCTCATTTGGGAAAAACTTAACAATCAGGTAGATATTAGTTTTAAGTAAGAAAAAAATTTAAATTGTATTCATTTGGTAAAACTTTTACTAATAAACTCTTTTCTAAAGTACGATGCTAGTGTCCTTCAGAAAATAAAAAACAATGTCTTTATATTATGGTTTCTTTTTTTATTTTCAGAGATAATACATATGAGAATGCTTAAAGGAGCAAAAAACACTCCTTGAAGTTTGAGGTCAAATCTTATTTCTCAAGAAGGAATATTTCTTAAGTTATAAGAATTAGATAACAAATCAACACGAGGGTCTAGAACCATTGAGCTCTTGTTTAGTAAACTTGGAAAGAGATCATGAATGGGAAAAGACAGCATGTCAGTTACGGTGTTGAAAATCAGAAAAGAATTTCCTTCCTTGAACTAATTTCTTTAGAATAGCAACAAGACATAAGTGAAAAGGTCCCAAGTTAGGAATCAGAAGTCCTGTGTCCTAGTATGTGATGTTAAGCAGAATGTTATAAAGATACCATTCTAATACATAAGAAAATAGACTAGTAGATCAGTAAATCTAAGCAAAATGGTATTATGTTTGCTCTTGACTAGTTAATGATAATTTGTAAGTACTGTGATGTCACTAAGTAAAAGGCAAAGTTCTTAAAATAGTTGGCACGACTGGGCACAGTGGCTCACGTCTGTAATCCCAGTACTTTGGGAGGCCGAGGCGGGCAGATCATGAGGTCAGGAGATGGAGACCATCCTGGCCAACATGGTGAAACCTGTCTCTACTAAAAATACAAAAATTAGCCGGGTGTGGTGGCACGCACCTGTAATCCCAGCTACTTGGGAGGCTGAGGCAGGAGAATTGCTTGAACCCAGGAGTTGGAGGTTGCAGTGAGCCAAGATCGCCACTGCACTCCAGCCTGATGACAGAATGAGACTCTGTCTCAAAAAAATAAAAAAAAAAAAAAGAGGTTGACACTAGGTTCCATAATACTATCTGAGCTCACCTTCTTCTATTTCTTCTTTTTCTTAAAAAACTGAATCCCAAATGTAATACTGTGCTCTTTCTTCTTAATCCTGCTCCAGCTTCAGGTGACCCCAGGTTGTTCCTTGACCATAGCAACCATGCACACTCCTGTCTCATGACCATTGCACTGGCTGCCCCCTCTGCTGAAAACAAAAACATTCTCCCAGTAATCTGCACTGTTCACTCATTCACTTCCTTCAGTTCTTTGCTAAAGTGTCATCTCAGTGAGACTTCTCCAACCTCTGTATTTAAAACTAACCAAGCCTTCCCTAATTCCTTTGTTATTATTTCCACATAACATTTATCACTATCTAATATTCAATATATATTTAACTCATTTGTCTCTCCTGCACCAAAAAGAAATGGAATGTAAGTTTCAAGAAGGAGGAATTGTCTACTGTATCTTTCTCTATTGTACTGGAATATCCCTACTTTTTAGAGTTGTTTGTGGCACACATGAGGCACTCAATAAATACTTGTTAAATAAAATGTATGAGGAGAAGTGGAAATCTTGATTCCATAATTTCACACTCAAATTATTATCATAGAATAGAATTATCATGTTAATTAGCTTCAGGAGATAGCTTTATTTTATTTCAAGTTCAAGATGCTTTTTAAATTTAATTTCTTACTCTCTACTTGCTTATGTTAAAAAATATAATTGCTGGCTGGGTGTGGTGGCTCACATTTATAGTCCCAGTGCTTTGGGAGGCCAAAGTCAGAGGATCGCTTGATGCCAGATGTTCAAGACCAGCGTGGGAAACATAGCAAGACCTTGTCTCTACAAGAAAAATTTAAAAATTAGCTAGATGTGGTGGCACCCACTTGTAGCTCTTGCTACCCAGGAGACTGAGGTGGGAGGATTGCTTGAGTCCAGTACAGGTGTTCAAGGGTGCAGTGAGCTATGATCGTGCCACTGCACACCAGTGTGGGTGACAAAATAAGTCCTTTTCTCTTAAAACAAAATAACAAAAATAAAGTTGCTAGGGTTAATGTGTCTTTATATTAGTCGCATGCAATTTGAAGTCATTCCAGGGAGGAATTAGAAGCATACTGGGTGAAGGTGAATCTCTAAAGTGTTTAAGGACTTGGAGAAAAGTACCAAATGCCTTTCATTGATGCAAACAAGCTCATGCATTAGTTAGAATCTCACTTGGCGAGATTTCCTTTGTTCTGTTCTGGTATTAGTCTACTTGTAATATAGTGGTCTTTTTGTTGATATATACTATTTGTACATATTTATGGAATGCATGTGGTATTTTTGATACATGAATAAAATGTGTAATGATCAAATCAGGGTATTTAAGATATCTATCACCTCAAACTTTTATTATTTATTTGAGATGGGAACATTTCAAATCTTCTTTTCTAGTTATTTTGAAATATACAATATATTATTGTTAACTGCAGTCACCCTACTGTGCTATCAAACACTAGAACTTACTATTTCTATCTAACTGTTTTTTGTACCTACTAAACAACCTCTCCACCACCACCCTGCCACACACATACCCTTCCTGGCCCCTGGTAACTATCATTCTATTCCCTACCTCACTGAAAAAATCTTTTTTAGCTCCCACATATGAATGAGAACAAATATTTGTCTTTCAGTGTCTGGCTTAATTCATTTAACAATAATGACCTCTAGTTGCATACACATTGCTGCAAATGACAGGATGTCATTCTTTTTTATGGCTGAATAGTATTCCACTGAGTATATATACCACATTTTCTTTTTTTTCCAATTTTATTCACATTTTTTATTCATTGATCCATTAATGAACGTTTAGATTGATTTCATATGTTGCTATTGTGAATAGTCTTGCCATAAACAAGAGGATGTGGGTATCCCTTTGATATACTGATTTCCTTTCCTTTGAATAAATACCCAGTAGTGAGATTACTGGATTTTATGTTAGTTGTATTTTTAGTTTGTTGAGGAAACGTCATACTGTCTTCTGTAATGGCTGCACTAATTTACTTTCCAACAACAGTGTGTAATATAGTTTCATTTTCTCTGCATCCTTACAAACATCTGTTATTTTTTGTCTTTTTGATAAGAGCAATTCTAACAAGGGTAAGATGTTGTCTTATTGCAGCTTGGATCGACATTTCCCTGATAATTCATTATGTTGAACATTTTTTCCACATACCTGTTGTCCATTTTTAAGTCCTTTTTTCCCCCCACCTTTAACCAGAGGTGAGAGAGGTATGTCTTCTTTTGAGAAATGCCTACTCAGATCCGTTGCCCACTTTTTCATGGGATTATCAGTTTTTTTGCTGTTAAGTTGTTTGAATTCCTCAGGTGTTTTGTGTTGTGTTAGATAAAAAACACAAAAGTTGTTTGAGTTCCTTTCTTATTCTGAATATTAGTTCCTTGGCAGATGAATGGTTTGCAAATATTTTCTCTCATTCAGCATGTTGTCCTTCTCACTCTATTGACTGCTTCCTTTGCTGCATAGAAGCTTTTTAGTTTATATAGTCCCATTTGTCTATTTTATTTTTGTTGCCTGTGCTTTCGAAGTCTTAGCCATACATTTTTTGCCTAGACCAATGTTTGAGAGCATTTTCCCTATTTTCTTATAGCAATTTCATAGTTTTACGTCTTATGTTTAAGTCTTTAATCAATTTTGGGTTGACTTTTGTATATTGTGAGACATAGGAATCTAGTTTCATTTTTCTGTGCTTGGATATCCAGTTTTCCCTGTACCATTATTGAAGAGTATGCCTTTCCCCAATTTATATTCTTGATGGCTTTGTTGGAAATCAGTTAGCTGTAAATGCATGCATTTATTCCTGGAGTGTCTATTCTGTTTCATTGGTTTGTGTGTCTGTTTTTATACCAATACCTTACTGTTTTAGTTGCTACAGCTTTTTAATATATTTTGAAATCAGGTATGTGATGCCTCCAGCTTTTTTTTTTTAACTCAGGAACACTATGGCTATGTGGGCTCTTTAATAGTTCTATACAAACTTCAGGATTTTTTTGTATTTATATGAAGAATGTCATTGCTGTTTTGATCAGGATTACGTTGAGTCTGTAGATTGCTTTGCGTAGTATGGTCATTTTAACAATATTAATTCTTCTGAGTCATGAGCGTGGGATATCTTTCCATTTGTTTGTGTCTTCTTAACATTCTTTCATCAGTGTTTTGAAGTTTTCCTCGTAAAGGTCTTTCACTTTCTTGGTTCAATTTATTCCTAAGTATTTTATTTTTCTTAGCTATTGTAAATGAGATTGTTTTCTTTTTTAGCCAGTTTATTATTGGCACATAGAAATGCTGCTGATTTTTATATGTTGATTTTGTATCCTGCAATTTTACTAAATTCATTTATTGGTTCTAAGAGTGTTTTTGGTGGAGTCTTTAGGTTATATACATGCATACACATAGAGGTATATATGTATTTTTTATATATATATACATATAGGTATATATGTATTTTATATATATATATATCCATGTATATATAATACACACACACACACACACACATATATCCATGTTATTTACAAAGAGGGACAGTTTTACTTCCTCTATTCCAATTTAGATGACATTTATTTATTTCTCCTGCCTGATTGCTCTGGCAAGGACTTCTGGTACTATGTTGAATAAAAATGATGACTCAATCTCTAAATAAATAATAAAAATGAAGTGGTGGAAGTGGATATCCAATATCTTGTTACAGTTATTTCAGCTTTTCCCCATTCAGTATTATGTTAGCTATGCATTTGTCAGATATGACCTTTATTATGCTGAGGTATGTTTCTTCTGTGCCTAATTTGTTAAGAGTTGTAATCATGAAAGGAAGTTGGATTTTATAAAATGCCTTTTCTCTATCTATTGAAATGATCATATTGTTTTTGTCCTTCATTCTGTTGTTGTGAGGTATCACATTTATTGACTTGCATGTGTTGAACCATCCTTTCATCTGATATATTATCCTTTTATGGTGCTGTTGGATTCACTTTGCTAGTATTTTGTTGAAGTTTTTTTGTGTCTGTGTTCATCAGGGGTATTGGCTTGTAGTTTTCTATTTCTATTATGTTCTTGTCTGGTTTTGGTATCAGGGTAATACTGGCCTCACAGAATGAGTTAGGAAGAATTTCTTCCTTTGAATTTTCTGAAGTTTGATAGCATTTGGAAGTAAAGCAATCCGGTGCTGAGCTTTTCTTTGTTGGGAGACTTTTTATTACTGATTCAATCTCATTACTTGTTCTTTTATTTTTATTTATTTTTTTGAGATGGAAGATCGCTCTGTCGCCCAGGCTGGAGTGCAGTGGCACAATCTCCCCTCACTGCAAGCTCCACCTCCCAGGTTCACGCCATTCTCCTGCCTCAGTCTACTGAGTAGCTGGGAGTACAGGCACCCGCCACCATGCCCGGCTAATTTTGTGTATTTTTAGTAGAGACGGGGTTTCACCATGTTAGCCAGGATGGTCTCGATCTCCTGACCTCGTTATCCACCCGCCTATGGCCTCTCGAAGTGCTGAGATTACAGTCATGAGCCACCCCACCCGGCACATTACTTGTTATTGGTCTGTTCAGGTTTTTCTTTCTTCCTGATTCATTGTTTTTTTTGTTTTGTTTTGTTTTGTTTTGAGAGGGAGTTTCGCTCTTGTTGCCCAGGCTGGAGTACAGTGACTCAATCTCGGCTCACAGCAATCTCCACCTCCCAGGTATAAGCAATTCTCCTGCCTCAGCCTCCCAAGTAGCTGGGATTACAGGCATGTGCCATCACACCAGGCTAATTTTTTTTTGCATTTTTAGTAGAGACAGGGTTTCTCCATGTTGGTCAGACTGGTCTCGAACTTCCGACCTCAGGTGATCCACCCACCTTGGCCTCCCAAAGTGCTGGGATTACAGGCATGAGCCACGGTACCTGGCCCTGATTCATTCTTGGTAGATTGTATGTGTCCAGGAATTTATCCATTTCCTCTAGCTTTTCTAATTTGTTAGCATATAGTTCTTTATAAGTCTCTGATGCTTTCTTGTATTTCTGTGGTATCAGTTGTAATGTCCCCTTTTGTTTGTGATTTTGCTAATTCACATCCTCTCTCTTATTTTCTTGGTTAGTCTAGCTAGTGATTTATCTATTTTATCTTTTCAAAAAACTAACTTTTCATTCCATTGACCTTTGTATTTTTTTTTAGTCTCTTGCTTTTCTACTTATTGAGGGGTATCATTAGCTTGATTATTTGAAATGTTTCTACTTCTTGATATAGGCATGTATTGCTATGAAATTCCCTCTTAGCACTCCTTTTACTACATCCCATGGGTTTTGATATGTTGTGTTTCCATTTTCATTTGTCTCAAGACATTTATTTCCTTCTTTCTTCTTCATTGACCCAATGACTGTTAAGCATGTTATTTAATTTCCAAGTATTTGTACAGTTTCCAAAGTTCCTGTTGTTATTGATTTCTAGTTTTATCCCATTGTGATCTGAAAGGTACTTGATATGATTTTGATTTTTTTTAAATTTAAACTTGTTTTGTGGCCTAGCATATGGTCTATACTAGAGAATGTTTCATGTGTTGATGAGAAGAATGTGTATTCTGTCACTATTGGATAAAATATTCCATGCATGTCTTTTAGGTACATTGATCTGAAGTGCAGTTTAAATCTAATGTTTCTTTGTTGGTTTTCTGTCTTGATGATCTGCCTAATATGGAGAGTAGGATGTTGAAGTCTTCAACTATTATTGTATTGGAGTCTATCTCACCCTTTAGATCTAATAATATTTGCTATATATTGCTATATATTTGCTATATAAGCTAGAGGAACTGGATGTTCTGGTGTTAAGTTCATATATATTTAGAATTGTTATATCTTCTTGCTGAACAGATTCCTTTATCATTATACAGTGACCTTGTTTATTTATTTAAAATAGATTTAGGGGGTACAAATACAGCTTTGTTAAATGGGTATATTGCCTAGTGCTGAGGTCTGGGCTTCTAGTGTAACCATCACCTGAATAGTGTTTATTGTACCCATTAGGTAATTTTTCATCCCTCACCCACCTCCCGCCCTCCCACCTTTCCAAGTCTCTAATGCCTGTTATTCCAATCTGTATGTCCATGTATGCATACTATTTATCTTTCACTTACAAGTGAGAACATACAGTATTTTACTTTCTGTTTTTGTTATTTTACTTAGGATAATGGCCTCCAAATCCATATTTATAGCTGCAAAAGACATTATTTTATTTTTCATGGATACATAGTATTCCATATATATATATACACCACATTTTCTTTATCCAATCATTCATTGATGGTTACTTAGGTTGATTCTGTGTCTATTGTGACTAGTGCTGTGATAAACATGAGTGCATGTTTCTTTTTGATAAAATGATTCTTTTCTTTGGGTATATGCCCAGTAGTTGGATTGCTGGATCAAAGGGTAGTTCTATTTTTAATTATTTGAGAAATCTCTATACTGTTTTCCACAGAGGTTGTCTAATTTACATTTCTACCAGCAGTATATAAATGTTCCCTTTTCTCTGCATCTTTGCCAACATCTGTTATTTTTTGACTTTTTAATAGTAGCCATTCTGACTGGTATAAGATGGCATCTCATTATGGTTTAAATTTCTATTTCTCTGATGATTAGTGATGTTGAATATTTTTTCATCTGCTTTTTGGGCATTTTTATGTTTACTTTTGGAAAATGTCTGTCCATGGTTCTTTGCTCACTTCCTAATCCTTTTGTTGTTGTTGTTGACTTGTTTGAATTCCTTGTAGATTCTAGATATTAGTCCCTTGTCAGATGCATAGTTTGCAAATATTTTCTCCCGTTCTGTAGGTTGTCTGTTCATTGTCTGTCTATTTCTTTTGCTCTATAGAAGCATTAGTTTAAGTCCCATTTGTCTATATTTGTTATTGGTGCATTTGCTTTGAAATCTTAGTCTTGAATTCTTTGCATAGGCCAATATCCAGAAGAGTTTTTCCTAGGTTTTCTTCTAGAATTTTTAGTTTCACATCATACATTTTAGTCTTTAACTCATCTTAATTTTTGTATATGGTGACAGATAAATCCAGTTTCATTCTTTTGCATGTGGCTATGCAGTTTTCCCAGCACCCTTTATTGAGTAGGGTGTCCTTTCTGTGATGTATATTTGTCAACTTTGTTAAATATCAGTTGGCTATAGGTATGTGGTTTTATTTCTGGTGTAGCAGGAAGAGCCACAGACAAAACCCCTGAGACACCGAGTTAAAGAAGGAAGTGGTTTCTTCAGCCGGGAGCATCGGCAAGACTCCTGTGTCAAGAGCTGAGCTCCCCGAGTGAGCAATTCCTGTCCCTTTTTAGGGCTTGCAACTCTAAGGGGGTCCGTGTGAAAGGGTCGTGATTGATTGAGCAAGCAGGGGAAAGTGACTGGGGGCTGCGTACACCGATAATTAGAAAGGAACTGAACAGGACAGAGATCTTCACAGTGCCTTTTTAATGCAAATAACCGATTAGGTCGGGGTGGATCTTTAACTTCCAGGCCCAGGGTATGGTGCCGGGCTGTCTGCTTGTGGATTTCATTTCTGCCTTTTAGTTTTTACTTCTTCTTTCTTTGGAGGCAGAAATTGGACATAAGACAATATGAGGGGTGGTCTCCCTTACTGGGTCCTCTATTCTGTCTGTTGATCTATATGTCTATGTTTATACCAGTACCATGCTGTTTGATTACTATAGACTTGTAGTATAATTTGGAGTTAGGTAATGTGATGCCTGCTTTCACTAACTGGGTTCTTTTCAGTTCTGTATGAAGTTTAGGAATTTTTTTCTAATTCTGTGAAAAATGTCATTGTTATTTTGATAGGAATTATATTGAGTCTGTAGATTGCTTTGGGCAATATGGTCATTTTAACAGCATTGATTCTTCTTCTTCTTTTTTTTTTTTAACACAAACTCTAAGTTTATTAGATAAAATGATACAAATGTCCACAGACATGTGAATGAACAAAATTTGGTATTATTTATATAGCTTACATAAAAGTAAAATAATCACCAATAAAAATTAACTAATATACACAATTGTATAAATAAATATCAAAAAATTATGCTGAGTTAAAGAAGCTACACACAAAACAACACTTTATGCTTTTATTTAATTAAAATTCTAGAACAGGCAATACTAGTCTATAGTGATGGAAAGCAAAATAATGGTTGCCTGGGATAGGGAGTTAGAGAAAGAGACCAAGACAACTTCTGAGGGTGATGTAAGTGTTCTGTAACATAAGGGTGATAATGATCACACAGTGTTGAATTCATTTGTCAAAATGCATTAAATTTACGTTTAAAATGAGTACTTTTTTTGTTTGTTTGTTTGTTTGTTTTTTGAGATGGAGTCTCGCTGTCTCACCCAGGCTGGAGTGCAGTGGCGCAGTCTCTGCTCACTGCAAGCTCTGCCTCGTGGGTTCACGCATGAGTACTTTTTTTTTTTTTAATTAATTAATTTATTTTTTTATTTTATTTTATTTTTTCTCGTCAGCACCCATCAATTCATCATTTATATCAGGTATTACTCCCAATGCAATCCCTTCCCCTCCCCCCTCCCCATGATAGGCCCCGGTGTGTGATGTTCCCCTTCCCAAGTCCAAGTGATCTCATTGTTCAGTTCCCACCTATGAGTGAGAACATGCGGTGTTTGGTTTTCTGTTCTTGTGATAGTTTGCTAAGAATGATGGTTTCCAGCTGCATCCATGATTCTTCTAATCTATGAGATTGGAATGTTTTTCCATTTACTTGTGTCCTCTTAACTCTCATAAGTATCTTGTAGTTTTCCTTATAGGCATCTATTACTCCTTGGTTAAATGTATTCCCAGAGTAGTTTTCTTTTTTTTTTTTTTTTTTTTTTTGACTATTGGAAATGGGATTGACTTTTGGTTTGGTTCTTAGCGTGATTATTATTGCTGTTGTAGAAATGCTACTGATTTTTGTCAATTTTGTATCCTGGAACTTTACTGAATTCATTTATCAAATCTAGGAATCTTTTGGAGAGGTGTCTTTAGGGTTTTCTAGATATAAGATCAGAAATATCTTATATCTAGAAATATTTTATCTTTTATCTTATATCTTAAATCTTTTATCTTATATCTAGAAAAATATCTTTTATCTAGATAAATATCTTATATCTAGGTCAGAATTTTCTAGATATAAGATCATCAGCAAATAGAAATAATCTAACTTCCTCTTTTCCCATTTTGATGGCTTTTAATTTTTTCTCTTGCCTGATTGCTCTGGCTAGGACCTCCTGTACTGTGCCAAATAGCAGTGGTGGACATGGACATCTTTGTCTTGTTCTAGTTCTTAGGGGACATTCTTTCAACTTTTTCCAAGTGTGTTATTGGCTGTGGGTTTGTTACACATGGCTTTTATTATTTTGAGGTATGTTCCTTCTATGCCTTGTTTCTTGAGGGTTATCATCATGATAGGATGGTGAATTTTATCCAATGTTTTTTCTACATCTATTGAGATGATAATATGGTTTTTGTTTTTCATTCATTTGATGTGATGAATCACATTTATTGATATGCATATGTTGTACCATCCTTGCATCTGTTGCAAAACCCACTTGATCATATTGTATTATCTTTTTGATGTGCTGTATGATTTTGTTTGCATGTATTTTGTCAAGAATTTTTTTTTCTTTTGTATTATACTTTAAGTTCTAGGGTACATGTGCACAACGTGCAGGTTTGTTACATATGTATACTTGTGCCATGTTGGTGTGCTGCACCCATCAACTCGTCAGCACCCATCAACTCGTCATTTACATCAGGTATAACTCCCAATGCCATCCCTCTCTCCTCCCTGCCTCCCCATAATAGGCTCTGGTGTGTGATGTTCCCCTTCCAGAGTCCAAGTAATCTCATTGTTCAATTCCCACCTATAAGTGAGAACATGTGGTGTTTGGTTTTCTGTTCTTACGATAGTTTGCTGAGAATGATGGTTTCCA
>NW_016803245.1:198060-272027 GCF_001698545.2 Rhinopithecus bieti | reverse complement strand
AAAAAAAAAAAAAAAAAAATTGCTGTTGTTGGTTTTTTTTGCTATTGCTATTAATATATTCAGATTGAGAATCAGTAGTTTAGGCCACTTGCTGTCATTTTTTTTTTTTTTGAGACAGGGTCTCTCTGTTGCCCAGGTTGTAGTGCAGTGGCTCAATCATAGCTCACTACAGACTTGACTTCCTGGGTACAAGTGACCCTCTCACCTCAGCCTCCTGAGTATATGGAATGACAGGCATGCACCACCATATCCAGATAATTTTTTTTTATTTGTGCAGGTGAGGTATCACTATGTTTCCCAGACTGGTCTTGAACTCCTGGGCTCAAGCAATCCTCCTGCCTTGGCTTCCCAAAGTGTTGGCATTACGGATGTGAGCTAGGTCTTCTTTTTAAAATAATATCTCTTTACAGTATCATGTATTATAAATCTAGTTGTTGTCTTTCATCTAGATAGCAGTTAGCCTCCTAAAACTCTGACTTGCATCTTTCAACTCTCTTGAGTAAAATAAGCATTTAGTACCTCCTACCTCCCACATATAAGTTTTAAAATTCTTACCAGAGGAGATGCATGCATGTACAAGTCAACAGCCTTATTGATCCCAGAGTCTTATGAGAAGACATAGCATGCACAGGAAAACTTCTAATACAAAAGAGCACCTGGTATTAAGTGAAGTTATCATGCCAGTTAAGCAACTGGCGTATGAACTCATTTAATTCCCACAATAGCATGAGGAGGCCAATGTACTATTCATATCTCTATTTTACAGATGAGGAAAGCACAGAGAGGTTAAGCAACATGGACAAGCTACTTAATAGGAAGGGGCAGACCTTTTTCCCAAAGCTTTGTATGCTTTGGGAGAAATGGGTCCAAAAATACAAATATGAAGGCTATTGATACATATTTGGAAATTATTTTAGAGAAAGATATGGCTCTTCTTGCATTCCTAAAAGATTCTAATGTTCAGATGGGAAATGAGTGTATAGCCTAGTCAGCAAATATGTACTGGTGGCTGTTTTCTGGAGGCTTTTGTTATATGAGTGATAAATATACTGGAAGGTACTGCCAAGAAGCTGCTTCTCCGAGATCTTTGTACAGAGACTAATGTCATGATGAGCATGTAGTTCTGGGATCTAGACCTGCATTGCTTTGCATATTTAGTAGTGGACTGCATTAATACAGCTTTGCTGGTGTGGGCTCTACTTTACTTCTAGAGCCAGTGGAATTTTATCAACTTAAGCATTTTACCTGCACTAGCATTCCATTCTTTACCTAATTTACTTGTGTAGCAAACCTGTTGAGCATTAAAGTGTCAGTTGTGGATTCTTTGGCAGAAGTAAAACCAGTTTATGTTTCAGTAAAACTAACACTGAAAGCTCTTTCTATTCCTATCCTTTGAGAGTTTGATCCACAATTTCCTTGTTATTGCTCCTTCATAAAACACTGAGTAGAAAGGAGGCTTCTTAGGACAGAGGGGACTTGTTCCTTTTTTATTTTTTAACAAAAAAGAACCTCTGAGAATCCTGTCCCCTACGATGTGGTCAAAACTAAGCCATGGTGTGGTGTGCCCATATCCATAAACTTGTGCATCTCCATACCTAACAGCGCTGCTGGGCTCAAGGGAAAAGAATACTGTTTGCGGAATGAATCCATTGTCACGTAGACAACCTCAAGCAGGGAAGGAAGCTTATGCTTCCATAAGGCTTAGCAAAGTCTTCTCATACGAGAGCTAGCAAAGAATTTGAAGATCCAAAATATCAGGGTCCATTTTGAAAGCTGGGGCAATAGTGGAGGGGATGTCGAAAGTCCTAGTGTATAAAAGGTGGGTTACCTGAGGTACAGTCCAAAGTCCATGAGTAAACAGAGGCTGGGGCAGAGGAAAGAAGACACCTGAGGGAGCCCCTGTTTTCCTTATTTGGTTCAGGCCAGAGAGTGCGTATTTGACTATAGCTACCCCACCCTTACTACCCTCCCCACAACACTCCCCCACCTCTCACCAAAAAAGAAGAAGAAGAAAAAAGGAAGAATAGAAACTTTTGAACCCATGTGGGGATTTCACAATCATGTCTTTTTTTCTTAGTAATGTTCTGCTTTGACATAATAACAAATCTGTTTGTATTTGCAAAGGATTAGCTATGGACCCTGCTTCTGGAGCAAAACTCAGGCAAGGATTTAGTAAATCTTCTAAAAAAGATTAACTCCTAGAAGCCAGGTAAGAAAAAAAATAAATCACCTCTACTCCAGGTGTTCCTGGTCAGTTAATGACCTTTAAGAGAACGGATGCATAGTAGGCAAACTGAAGAGACGTTTGGACAAACTCCAAACTGGGTTAACAAAATGTATGCTCTTGAAACTGACTCTTCTGTTAAACATACAGTTCAAAGAGGATATTCAGTTTTCGATTTATGACTTAATAGGAAAGGGGAATGATCCTTCACTTTTGACCGGAAAGGTTATTGCCTTGTCCCTTTTTCTAAGTACTTACTCTCAAAAAGAATAGTTCCCTGAGAGTGTGAATTGTTTGTAAAACAATTAAAAGTCTAAAGAGGCCTGTGTTATTTAGCATTCTCAATGTGGAAACAATGATGTTCTAAAGTAAATGCCTCTTCTTTCTGCTTTCAGACTGGCTCCCTGAAACCCATCAGCCTGGATGGCTGTGTACCCCAGAATGCCACCTAAGGGGAGGGAACGGTAGATGTGATGTCGGTTTATATACCCTCGATTATTCTTGAAGCATCACTTAGAACAAGTAAAACTAGCTTCAAATTTTTATTTACTCCCTTTGAATTTTTCAAAACAAAAGCATGAAACACATCAACCTGTATAATGCATGATTCAAATTCACTTGATGTTTTTTAATTGGACATTTGATGGGTTTTTAAAGACAATGTTGCTTTGATATTAGAACCTTTTTAGTAGACTAGTAATTGGAGTACTAACATTATTTACTTACTAGGAAAATCTTTCTTTAACTAGCTTCATTTTATGTACTAGCTGTGAAATCTCAGTTTTGATATTGGCATCTACTAAGTATTAAATTATAGCTATTATACTTATTTTAAATGTTTATGTATATACTGTGTAGAAGTGTCTTACATATACCAGTCACACAGACCATATTTGGTGAGAAACACTGAAGTGGAGGAGAAAAGATGACCAAAATCTTCCATCCTGTGGGAAGAATGTTCTCAGTGGCCTCAAGGCATTTATTTATCATGGCCAAATCAGAAGCTATCTGTTCATTTCGTTAGCATTGATTTATACAGAGCTCTGTTGGGAGGTGACTCTCTCTTCTCTTTACAGTGTTTTTTTTTTTTTTTTTTTTTTTTTTGAGACAGGATCTCAGTCTGTCACCCAGGCTGCAGTTGTGTGATCTTGGCTCAAGCAGTACCTTCCACCTCAGCCTCCCGGACAGCTGGGACCACAGACTTGCGCCACCACAACCGGCTAATTTTTTATATTTTTTGTAGAGATGGGGTTTCGCTATTGGCCAAGCTAGCCTTGAATTCTTGAGCTCAAGCCATCTGCCTGCCTTGGCCTCCCAAAGTGCTCGGATTACTGGCATGAGCCACTGTGCCCAGCCTCTTTGCAATCTTAAGGGTCAATAGACCTCTTTTTGTAGAGTCAGTTGTACTTATACTTTTAAATCCAAAAACTTTTTCTTAACCTCATAAAATTTTAATTAGGACAATTAAACTGTTTCTTTCTGTCCAAATGTAAGTAGGAGAATCCCAGCCTACCCCGGCTTGTAATGCAGAATATCTGAAATTCTTATGCTCTGTATCTTGGGGACCAAACTCCAAATGTTATGTTCTGTGTTCAGGAAAATCAAGTATGTATTGTGGAACTGACAGGAGACAGTAGTAAGCCATGTAAAAGTATCTGTGGAAGCTTCTATAAATGGAAGTCAGGAGGTTTTAGCTGAGATGAGCTACTCCTTTTTCCCCTTTTGCTCTGGGAGATTGCTTTGCCTCTGAGAACAAAGAGGGGATATGGGAACTGACTTAAACATCCCCAAGCAGTGGACTCCTACTAATGGAATAACTTACATCACTTTGTCTCATTTCCTCCCCGCGGGTTTCATTGTAGTTTAAAGACCCAGGTCTGTCTGGCAGCTGGGTCTCACAGATTAAGCTTCCTTCTCAGTTCCAACCCTGGGTAGCGGTTTGCCCCTTAAGTGGTCATCAGCATCATTGTTAAGGACTGTGAGTGGGTCAGGTTTTTCTCACATTTGACCAATAGGCTTCTTGGATAGAGAGATGAATTCGTCTTCCCTTTCTCTACCTACCCCCACCCCATTTAGTGGTAAAATAAACAGAAATTGGCCTGTCAGATTTAAGGGGCATAATACTTTGAGGAAATCCCAATAAGAAATAAGTAAATTTCTAATTTGGCTAGAAATTAATGGTAAACACCATTGTAAAAGTGGATCATGGTAGCCCAGGTTAGACTAAACTCTGGTAGATAGTATTCTGATCTATACATTAGAAATAAATTATGTCACATTATAGACTGATTTAAAATATTGTACAGTATTTTTAGAAATAAGATCTTAGCACTGTGAATTTAACAGAAGCATATAAGCTTCTATCTTAAGTCATAATTATTTTACTCAATAAAAGTGAAGTTTCTAATAGATGCTCAGTAGAGCTCCAAACAGTAGTTTCTGTGGGGGAAGTAATGACCAGGAGGGGGCAGGAGGGGGCAGGAGGGGGCAGGAGGGGGCATGAGGGAGCCAGGTGGAGCCAGAAGTGTTTTCTGTCTTGATCTGAATGTATGTAGTTCATGTTGACACAGGTGGAGCAGTATGAAAAATTAATCAAGCCAAATTGCAAGATTTGAAAAGTTTATTATATGTAAGATATATGTTTATGGAAAGAAAGCCTCTAAAAACATAAGTCAATGGAGCTTTAAAAAAGGTTAGGTTTTACATCTTTAAAACTCATTAATAAGATACCAAATTCAAGAGATTATAGTTACATTGTAAAACATAATCCTCTTTGAATAAAAGCTAATAATGACAAACTGATGAATTACAAATGCACTTATTTATTGGTGATTAAAAACAATACTTAAGAACTTAAGCAGCTTGAGTAGTAGTTTAAGCTAGACAGAGCAAAGAAAATTCTTGTTTAATATATATATTTTTAATTCCAGTAATATTTTCTTAAATTCCTGTTAAAAATATAATCAATATTATAGTCAGCAAAATGCCTTTGACTGACGCCTGGATTATTTTACCACTTAACCTGGTTACACAGTGATTTTTTTTTTTTTCTGTCAGATGTAGCTGACAACCAGTTTAGTCTTTAAGATAAATGAAGTGATAACTCACATTGCAGCATCTTGTGGAAAATATTCAAACTACGTTTAAAATGCTTCTGTAAAATGGAGAACTCTATTGCTCCACAAGAAATTGTATATGTAAAACTACAGGTTGGCTATGGTAATAGTAACTAAACTACATCCAACCCTGAAGGTAGAAAAATCCCTGAAAAGAAATACACAGCCTAGTCATAATATATCATATAAAGGTTATTTTCTTATTTTTAAAATTCTCCCAATTTGGAGAGATCCAAACCTTTCCATAGTTCCCTTACTAGGCAGTGCCACATAAAGTTATTTAGTTAACATTATGATCATGGCTTACGATTAAATTCCATATGACAAACACTTATATATAGCAGCCGTCATTTTGGATGGTTATGACAATATTTGCAGTTTGATTACAGAACACGCATTCATTAAATTTGGTACAAAGCATGAACACTCAGGACAGATTGGCACAATACATGCAGTTTGAGAATTCTCTTATCTCAAGCCAGTCATCACTGAATAAGCCATAGTCTCAGTTCCGTTTTCCAAATCTTTCTCATATTGTAACTGACATTTAAAATGCTTCTTAAAACATCTTCCAGAATACGAAAAATACACTTTAAAAATCATTTATCTGAATGCATGATGGAAATGAGGCAGGATGGCAGAGCCAGTGCCAGCTGAGAACACATGAGGGATGGGGGGCAGGGGGAGCTGGCCCAGGCTCACAGTGCCCATGGCAAGTGGGGGTTCTTGCTGCTGCTGCCCCAGACAGCTTAACCTGTGGGGCAGAGATTCCCCAGGCCCCAGGGCAAGAGTGCTATTCCCAAAGGTATTTTGGGTAGCAGGAGGAGGCAGCTGCCAGAAGCCCAACAGGGGGGACAGGTCCAGAGAGGCAGGTATTGTTAGGTTCACAGCATCTGCAGGCAGCTCCTTGGGCAGGTTTACTTTACCAGCATTTCCCTTAGCCAGATCAAAACCTGGGATGAGCTTTTGAGGTGACTGAGGCTCTTGCAGAGGCAAGTCCTCAAACAAACTGATATTGCAAAAACCTTTAGTATCTGCTTTGAGAGGCAGGCTTGCAAGTGGGGAGTATGAGGTAGAAGTGGTGTTGTACTTGTGACTGGGAAGGGGTGGCGGAGGAGAGCTAGGGGATACCGAGGGGTGGAGGGAGGCCAGGGACTCTGGCAGCGGCTGCATAGGCTGGGCGGCTTGTTCTGGGGGACTGAGGGTGAGGCTATGGACCTCAGCTGGCAAGCTACTTGCAAGCCCGTTCTGGGCAGAAGCTCCTAAAGGGAAAGGAGGCAAGGCAGCAGCCTTCAGTTGGAATGAAGGCGAGATGGTGTGGAAGGTGCTCAGAAGGTCTCCGGTCTGCAAGCTCTCTTTCATCAGCTCCTGTGAGTGGGTCTTCTTGGTATGCCGGGTAAGGTGATCCTTGCGCCCAAATCTCTGGGCACAGAACTGGCACAGGAAGTCCTTGCATCCTGTGTGGACCACCAGGTGGCGTCGCACATCCTTCCGGGTGTAGAAGCATCTTTCACAGTGGTCGCACTGGTGCTTCTTTTCCTTGGTTCCGCTAGGGGGCTTCTCTTCCGCATGGGCTTTGAGGTGGTCCAGAAGCACCTCGGTGCTCCCTAGCTCCAGGGCACAGACCCCACAGGTGAGGTCCCCACTGCTGGCCGCATGGAGGGCCAGGTGCCTCTTATAGCCCAGCATGGTGTTGTACTTCTTCCCACACTCCTCACACCCAAAGGCCATTTTGTTGGGGTCGTGGGTCTGGAGGTGGTTTTTCAGGTGGTCTTTCCGGTTGAACGTCTTCTCACAGTGAGCACACTGGTGAGATTTCTGGGGAGAATGGGTAGCCATATGCCTAGGAGCAGAAGGAGAAATTTCACAATACAGAGTTGTTTTAAAGAGCTGAAGAAAGGTGTAGAAATAATATATCAAAATGTTAATAGTTTTCTCTGGGTCTTGGTATAATTTTCAAAATTCTTTCTTATATTTTCCAAATATATAAACTTTTGTATTAAAAGAGCAAGCAATACTAAAGCCATAATACATTTTTCACACCTATAAAAAACATTTTATGAGACAGGATCTCACTCTTTTGCCCAGGCTAGAGTGCATTGGTCCCATCATGGCTCACTGCAGCCTCAACCTCCTGGGCTCAAGCAGTCTTCCCACCTTAGCCTCTCAAATAGCTGGAACTACAGACACACACCACCAGGCCTGACCAATTTTTAAAATTTTTCATTTCTTATTTTTTTTGTAGAGACAAGGTCTCACTATGCCCATGCTGGTCTCAAACTCCTGGACTCAAGTGATCCTCCCGCCTTGGCCTCCCAAAGTGTTGGGATTACAGACAAGAATCACCCTGCCTGGCCAGAATATTCTTTAAGAGAACATGTTTTTTTAAATGTTCTCTTAAAGATGTATACAGATTTCTAAACAAAGTATGCAAGTATTTAAAATATGTGACCATGAAAATCTTTTTCAGGAAGGGGTTAAAGGGGTCTTTTGTACTCTGGAAATTCAAGTGACTCAATTTGCCTGCTACCCAGAACCACATAAAGCCCCAGTTTTAGGTTATCGCTCCTAGTTCCTATGTTTCTGTTGTTTGAGACAGAAAGTTCAGGCCATGGACAGGTAACTCTTAGGAGCCTCTTAAAAAGTCCATCCTTAACCTCAGAAAAGTGTCTAATAGGACTGTGAACATCAGCCCGCTGCCTGTGCTTTCAGCCTCAGCCTCTGCCCACCGTGAGATCTCACCACTGTCTTGATTTCCTTCATTCAAAGCTTGCCTATCAGCTCTTATCTCTGATGCTGCTGCCTGTCTCCATTACTTCAAATTTTCCCTCTAAGACACCTTCGACTGACTTCTTAAAGGTCACTGGTAATTTAATTGGCAAAATTGAAAAAGACTTTCTTCTTTAAATATGAAGCTGCTACTCCTAATAAGAGTTGTAAGTCTGTCTTCAACAATGGCTCAGGGACAAGCCATAGTCCGTCTAGTCAATTTGGAATTTCAAAATAGCTATTTTATATTTGTGAAGAAGAAATTGTTATGGAAAGCCATCACAATTCCATCTCTTTCACAGTTCCACTGAATTGCTAACATCTAAACTCAACATTGGCTTTTAAAAGCTCAGTGGATAAGGAAACCCTGAGTTTGTCATCCTTAAGCTTTAAAAGGGTTCATTTTAATAACTAAAACGCAGAGCACTATATATGTTAGCATCTCCTATAAAACAATCCTTCATTACAACTTGTAGCTTCATATCCCTCAGGGCAGTTACCTCCTTTACGGGTTTTGACATGAGAGGCTAAAGCTTGTCCTAACTGACAATTTAAGTGCAGTTGTACCCTGTGAGCTTTCACGTTAGATACAAAAGAATTTCTAGTACTCATTCCGTAAAAGAGATAGGATCTCTTTAAGACAGTATGTTTAAGTCAAAAGTATACTTAATTACACCTTTCAGCCAACATCTGCCCTATACTGTTTATTCCTGCTCCTCTTGTGGAGCCAGGATTGGTGAGGGGTCTACAACAGCAGCTGTTGAGTGGAGGCCCCCACCTAGAGGCCGACTGGAAGCCAGTTCAAAAAATATAAAGCTAATCTGAATCAAACTGTCATTTTCTTAAAAATAAAGTACAACCTCATACTTCCCTCCTTTCATTAAAAATAAAAAATAAAAAAGCCTGCTGTGTGCATCCCTTCCCTTCCCTCCAGGACACCATGGCTGGTTTGCACATAAATGATAACATGGTGGGTATTGTAAGGCAGGGACAGGAACCAACACGATGGGCATCTGAGAAATCAGATTGTGCTGGTGTCTCCACGTTCTAGGTCTATCTAAATAAATGCACAGGTTGGAGAAAGGGTTTTTAGAGCGTGTTAGAGGGCAAATAGCCATGTTGTTCTACAAGATATCTATATGTATACATATATCGCAGGAATAAATATGAAGTGGGGCTGGCTTACACACTTGGTATTTAAACTTTTTTTTTTTTTGGCCCAGTACTGGTGACCCACAGCTCTTGGGTCAGTTTGTACCTCTTTCTTTTCTTTCATTATAGAGGATTTTCATCTGATTTGATTTCATTTATCACCCATGGGTAGATCAATACCAGGTTAATGACTGCACCTGGTTATTTCCTACCCACTCTTTCCTGTCCTACACCTGTACTACCTGTAAGTGGGGTGCAAGCTGACACCCCAGTAGTACTTGAGCAAGACCACTGCCTTCCAAACTTCACTAGCTCCCACACTTCTGAATTGCTTGACTCTTTCCCTTGCCTGGCATCTACTTCTTTCCCTTTTAATTTATCCCTTATTTATGCAACAATCCTGATCTAGAACATTCTCATCCTATAGCTGAAATTACTTCAATGACTTGTTTCTTTCCCTCAGTTTTTCATCTTACCTTATAACCCATGAAAACAGCTTTAGTATGTCCTAGAGTCAGTACCCAATGCCACCATCTTTGGGTATCATCTGGATCATATCCATGATCTTAGAATTATTTAGAGGTTGATTGCTCACATTAGGACTTCCAACCTTGCCAAATCATCTGTTCTTGCCTGTTGCTGTCTCTAACTGGTTTCATTATTTGCTGCACTGGGACCCACATTATGTTTTTTGGTTAATCAAGTCAGTTATTTTTTCCTTCAACCTCTGTTGCCCCATCATTTTTTTGTTTGTTTGTTTGTTTTTTGAGATGGAGTCTCGCCCTGTCATCAGGCCGGAAAGTGCAGTGGCTCGATGTCAGCTCACTGCAACCTCCGCCTCCCAGGTTTAAGTGGTCCTCCTGCCTCAGCCTCCCGAGTAGTCGGGACTACAGGCGTGCACCACCACGCCCAGCTAATTTTTTATATTTTTAGTAGAGACAGGGTTTCACCATGTTGACCAGGATGGTCTCTATCTGTTGACTTCATGATCCACCCACCTTGGTCTCCCAAAGTGCTGGGATTACAGGTATCATCCTTTTTTTAAAAGCAAAACCGAAAGCATCCTGACACCTCACACTCTTCCAGTCCTTTATTATATCACTGCTTCAGGCAAGAGAGGCAAGACATGCTGGGGGCTGAGGTAGGGAAGGTGGTTCTTACATAAAGTACACTGACAGTTTCCCTTTTTGCCTCTCTTTATGCCCTTAACTGAACAAGCCATTTTCCTTGCTCAGAACAACTACCTTCTAAACATGACTTAAGACTTCTTTTTCAGTGCAGTTTACCAGAGTAAATTATTTCTTGGAACATGCGGGGTACTGATTCTACCTGTCATACCCAAATACACGTATACTCAAGTCCTGCTGTCCACCCTGTGACCACGTGTGTATGAAAAGTCAGCCTTCAGTATACACAGGTTTCACACCCTGCAAATACTGTACTTTCAATCTGCATTTGGTTGAAAAATATTTGTGTATAAGTGGACCTGCACAGCTCAAACTCACGTTGTTCAAGGGTCAACTGTAATCCTAATAGTTCTACCCCACTAATTCTTCTTTTCTAAACGTTAATCTCTTATATGTGTCTCAGTCTTTATCCACAGTTTTAGTGTCCTCACTGTGACTCAGCTATAGCCAGCGCTGCTCTCATGTTTGGATAAGGACCCTTACCCTACGCACACGCAAGAAGCTTCATGCAAAACAGGGAGCCTCTGCAACAAAATCATGCACATGATCGGCACTCAGTACTTCTGCTTGTGACAGCTAGAGGGGGGCCCATGTACAGAAGACATTTGAATTTTAAAATATGTAAGCATTTGCAGGCTAATTTTTAAAACCAACTTATTACATTACATTATGTATAACAATGGTATTCTTAAGGGCCAGGAGCATAATTTCCATCTTTTCAATTCTTTCAAGTGCCTTCCTCCAGGGTCACTCCAAGATTTCATAATGTGGTCTATGGTAGTACCAGTCAGATGGAAAGTCTCACTTGCTAAAGCCTGGCTCTCTCCAGGCGTTTGTACGTGAACAGTCAAAGTTGAAACTTCAAAGTTTATTTCATGAAATTAAGGGCAAATGGTGCATTTTCCTTAACCAAGTATCAAAAGCAGCACATGTGAGTGGGCGTGGTATGTGTGTGGCTCTGAGTGCACAGACACAACACACACCATGCTCATTACCAGTTCCGGTACTGTGCAGCACAGCCACTGCATGTACACGGAGTCTTTCCTGTGATATTAAAAAGATCCTCTGGGGGCAGAAACTACATCAAATGTGTTCATATCCCTCATGGAAGTAGGTACCTAACAGGCATTCAATAAATAACTTAGATTAAATGTAATTTTTTTTAAAGACTCGTCTGCTAAAACAGTGCTTTTTATCCTTTGGTGTGTCATGGATGCCTTTAAAACTTTGATTAAATGCACATGCTCTTCATCTGCATACCACCTGAACTCCACTTCCTAGGGTGGCTTTCCACCCAAGCTGAGAAACTGTGTTCTAAACACTTAAACTTGGAGATGTCTCCTCCTAGCTTCACTCTCAGGACCTGGACCAGCTCCCCACATTTCATCCCTGGACTCTGAGAGCAGGTTTCAAATCAGCCTACCTGCCACTTCTTCAAATTATTATCAGAGTCCTCTTTCTAGGATACTAAACAAATCATATCACTTCACTACTTACACACCTGAATGAGACAAACCCTCTCAGACAGAGGTAAGGCCTGCTATATGTGGTTTCCTTCCTGCCTGCACTATTAGCCTCATCTGCTCCTCCTCGGGTAGTACCCTCTGAACAGGGGTGCTTTAAGGCCAAGACTTATGGCTTTCCCAGAACATCCTCTCTGCCTCCTCCTCTTTCATTGTGTCACAGCTTAAAGATTGTCCCCATCTGAGAAGCCTTCCCAGATTTCATCAGGCAGTGAAGAACAACTTCTTCCACCTGTATAGCTCTGTCAAAGCAGTGAGGTTGCATTTTAATTGCGTTGTCCTATTTCTCCAGCCATGGGGAGAGGCCTGGTATACTGTAGGTGCATAAGAAATCTCTGTTGAAGGAATGAACTGACGCTGCATAACAAGACCATCACATAAAACCACAGGAATCACTGGATGCAGATTTAAAGAATCCCTCAAAGGCTAAAATGCATCCGTATCCTGTGTTCCTTTCACCTTGCATCGTGTGGTCTGAGGGCTAGAAAAGCCATTTAAACATACTTCTAAAAGTGCATACCTTTGCTAAAGCCTCTCACCTCATCAATTTATATCTGGAAACAAAGGCTTTGCCACAGTCAGGCTGCACGCACTTGTACGGCCGCTCCCTGGAGTGGGAATAATTGTGAATCGTGAACTTCTCCAGGGTGAGGAACGTCTTGCCACATAATTGGCAGGGGAACGTGGCCATGGGCTTTGCTTCTCACACCTTCCTTTTCAGATGTGCTGACCAAATGCTGTGCCATTTAAGCACAAACAGAAGGATGGTGCTGGGCACATCAGCAGAGTCCCTGCAGCTGAACTCCAGACCACGGGAAAGGCAGCATCGTGGGCCTGGTTCTACCCAGACATGGGCCTCTCAGCTGTCACTAGCTTTGCTTCCTGCTTTCACACATCCCAGTTTACATGCAGTCTCAAGCTGGGGGGAGAAAGTCTGAGGCACAGGTGCGATTCAGGAGCAGAAAGGTAATCTGCATCACTATAGCTGGGGCATGTCCTGGGTCCCCGGATTGGCTGTGGAGAGAAGAGGAACAGTTTTCTTGCATTAGCCATTTGAAAACAACGCTTTTCCTCCCTGACCGCTTCAGAATCAACTACCCACAATCACCACGTTCCTTTAAATGGTGCTCATGGAACATAATTCTCCCTGCGAGAGGGCCGTCTGCATATAAATCTACACATCTGGCTTCTCAGAGTGTGAGGAGTCAAACACTGATGGCCAGTGGAGCACACTTTTCCTCTGATAAGGACAGTTCTTTCCACAGATCCAGTATTGTCTATTTTCAGGTCAGTGTGAAGCTCAGTTGACCAAAGAAGAAAACAACAACAACAACAAAAACCTCCCTCAGTGTGTTCAAGTGTTTTTACTGGTCCATAAACAAACATCACCCATGCTTATTCAAACCATGGGCTCTTCCTCGTCACTCATTGTTGGCATAACATTAGTTGCTTATCACACCTGTTTAAACTTCCAGAGGATAAGAAATAATTTGTATATACCTAAGTTAATTTGTTTGTAAGATTACTCTGCAGAAGGGCTGATATAAACAGAATGTGCATAAAGCTAGTCTAGTCTGTCTAGTTGCACTGATGTGGTGGCACAAAGCTGATAGCTCAGGAACCAGCTCAGGCCACATTCAGATTTGTAGGCACCATCCTCTAGTAAGTTCTACTAATCTCTTCCTCTTTTGTTTGTGGACCTTTCTTCATTCCCTGGCCCTACCCTGGAGGGCCCATCCAGCTACCTGCTGGTAGGCCACTTCCAGGAGGTGGGCCTACTGCCTCCTCAAACCCAACTTGTCTCAAACCCAAATCATTATCACCCTTCTGACTCAGCCACAGTCACCAAAAACCATGTTCTTTTTCTACCAATTGGCCATCATTGGAGGAACCTAAAGTGTCTGAGGCTGCATCATGAACAATACTTCACTTACTAGGGTGGCTTTCCAGCCGAGCTGAGAAACTGTTCCAAAAACTTACACTTGGAGATGTCTCCTCCTAGCTGCACTCTCAGGACCTGGACTAGCCCCCTACATTTCATCCCTGGACTCTGACAGCAGGTTTCAAATTGGCCTCAACCTGCCACTACCTGCCAGGGTAAGGCCCTGGATCACTACCACCCTGTGCTATTCTAGAGAGAGATTCTCAGGTGGGTAAATGCTCACCTTTCAAGTGCCAATACTTAAAAAAAATAAGAGTACTGTATGCTTAGGTGAAGTACACTTAAGTAGCTTTTGTCCACAGGCCAGCATTTGCTGAACTTTGCCAGTAAGCAGAGCACTCATGGTAAGCTGACCAATTGCAGTGAGTCTTTAAAACCCTCCCTGCTCCTTGCAGTCATTTATTGCCATGTCTCTAGAGATGCTCTTTATTGTTAAAAGTTAATTTTTACTTACCTTTTTGGTTACTTTCAGATCAGAAAGTATGAGTCTAACTAGATGAAACTTTATTGCAATAACAGTTTAAGCATGTTTAAATATAGTATTATGTAGTACACAGACATAACCAAACACATATTCCTTTTCTAACCAGTAAAAATCCCAGGAAACTTGTAGAGTTCCTCATCTTCTGTTGTAGATGTTTTCAGTGTCTGGACAGAGTTCACAGTGCCAAGCAAATGCCCCTCACCATCCTGCCCCACCCACTTGGAAACTTGAAAGCTGACTTAGGCACCTTTGGTCAGCACTAATCCAAACCAGGGGACACACAGGCATCCTCGGCCAGCACCTTGGCACCACGACGTCTTTCTGATGGCTTTGATTCTAGCAGCACGCACAACCTCTGCAATTATGTGTGACTTTAACTAATTACTTGTCCTGGCTCTGTCCAAACCCCTTTCCCCCAACCCCTGGTTCCCTTCTAGTATTCTAGTTCATGCCTAAGGCCCTACCTTGAGGAATCCTCAACAGCCCTGGTTACAAACAAAATAACTCCTTCTAGGAATTCTATTCCGCCTGCCAAGTTTGCTCTGCTAGGTATCATGAGCTGTTCTACTTCTCATCCAGCCTAAGTTTGACCATAATACCGGCCCAGCTATAAAACACACTCATTCACTTGGAATTGCTCTGTGTTCTTTTTAATTAAAAAAAAACTAACACACACAGTATGAAGTTTGAAAATGCATCTTTTTCTCCTTCCCTTTATAACTGAACTCAAAATAGCCTTCATCCCACTCGCCCCTTCAGAGAAGGAGCTGGTTTGTTGGGGAAGGTTTTGTATTTCTCTCACCTACTTAAGGCCCTGCATATATACTTTTTCCAACTTATCTCAGTAAGCTGATTCTCCCCAACTCTTGCTTTATGAGATGACCAGTATGTCCAACAGAACTTTCTGCAATATTGGAAATGTTACAGATGTGATGGCTATAGAACACTCAAAATGTGCCTCTGAGGAACTGAATTTTTTACTTTAAGTTTAATTTAAATTGCTACATAGAGCCAGTGGCTCCTGTACTGGATGGCACAGGCAGACCCTTGGTATCCCCATGAAAGGAGATGAAGGCAAGGCTATGCTTTCCTTGCACACAGCTGTGCTACTGATTCAGCCTCAGGTGTTTACCCTGAAGCTGTAAATCCAGCCACTTGTTCTGTGAATCCAGTGGAAAGATTCCCCAGTTCAAATTCCAGCTTATCCATGTTATCTGTGTCCTGAGTTTCAGTTTCCTCATTTGCGATAGTTACCTGATGTACGTAAACAGGTTGCTGGGACAATTGACTGAAACAAAATGGATGTGAAAGCACACTGTAATCTAAATGAACACCCTACAAATATGCAGTATTTATGAAACACTGGGATTAAAAGTACTGCAGAACCACGTGTCAATGTACAGCTCATGTTCTAACCATTTAGCTACGGATGTAACGGGAAAGAGACACATTCTCTCCCTATGGATGCTATACTGTATCAATTATATAGAAAGAAGTGGCAGTTTGGACAACACATGTGCAGAAAGGACACAAGAGGCGGCAAGTAAAACGGCGGCATTCTTTCTCAGCAGATGTAAACCTTGACTAATTGCTTACCAAACGCACTGGGAGTACAAAGAAAAAAATAAAGCTTATTCAATTGAAAAAGTTGCCCTTTGGCACTGAATGAGGTTTTCCAGATCTCTTTCCAGCCACTTCTTCTCTAGATTCAAAACGCCAGCAGTCATAGACATCACCCATGCCTACATTTCCCCTGAGCCCTCAAAGATGAAGGGGACAGTCTGAGCGTTAGACATGGCCATGGTTTATTTAAAGATGAGACACATTTCCTCCAACTTCAAGTTTCCCTCAAAGACCAAAACATTTCCCTCAAAGACCAAAACACAAAGCCTCTCGTTTTTATGCTTATTTCATGAATATCTTTCCCCAAGGCTTTATCTTGAGTTCCAGATTCGTGTGTTTAATATACCTAGCCTAACACTAAGTGCAAAGTTGGTCCTCAGAACTAAATTAGTTATATGATAGTGAACATTCTTTAATTTCTTCAGAGAGTCCTTAATGAATTCAAGTTCATAGCAATTTTTAATCACCATAACTATATTTCTTCAATATGGGCCTTAGCATACAAATATTTGTTTCCATGATATAATAATAAACTTCTGTAAAAATAAGACTGTCTTCCCCAACAGACTATAAACTCTTTGTGGCTGAGGGTCAAAGCTTAGTTATTTAAAAAAAAAAAAAACCTGTGTGGATATATACAACATCTCTTATCACCATGCACTTGATCGGCTCTGGCTGTTTACTGATGAGCCCAATCTTTGGTTGAAACCCGATGCACTTTCTGGCCACATCCTTAAAACAACTTAGGACAGCTTTCTATTATCTGGCAGACCACCATCGATCCTAACAGAACTGACAGAGCAATGGTCCTGATGAGAGTCAGTCTGTTCTGACTTCACATAGAGATTGCATTTGAGTCTTAAATACGATGCTGTTTCAACACCTGTCACCCTGGAAAGATAGTAAGTCTTACCCCAAAACATCTCAGGACATAATTTTCAGTCCCCTTGATTCTAAAAATACGGAGTGAGTGATACAGATCTGCCAGTATGCCAAAGAAGGCTTGTGCCATCTGCTTCGTTCTGCTCATGTTGATTATTTTGGGGATGAGAGAGGATCAGACTGGAAGAAGAACATATATATATATATGGTAACAGCCAGGAAAGACTGTGTTCCCAGGGGACAGGGGTATACGAGGGTGGAGGGGGAAGTCAGAACACACGTGTAGTTCCAGGACTTCCCCAATGCTACGTAACACAATCATCTAATGGGGGCACAACTGCTTTACAACATTCTTAAAATAAACTGTGACTTCTGGCTTCTATTTCTATTGTCCCCACTGACCCAATCAATGCAAGATCCATTTCTGAGAGGAAATTGAATTTCCACTTTTGGTCTTCCAACACAGTTGTTTTTCTCAATATCAGTTCTTTGAAGGACTTTGGTAGCAGTCTCTATCAAATTTTTAAAAAGCTATTTAGAAATGTCATCAGCAGAAAGATGATGTCCAGAACCTCCAGGTAGTCATGGCTGCCATGTCTGCGGACCTTACTCCCATCATGGCCTAAAGGCAAAGCCAAAGCTTAATCCACTTGCTGTTTCCTTCTAGTGCTACTTTCTCTCACGCTTCTGGCTTTCTACCTCCTGGAATGTCCTGGGAACCCTTGTCTACCTGGCAAATTTCTACTTTTCTCTGTCACTCCCAGGCAGAGACATGAGTTCCTCCTCCACACAGTGAGGCCCAGTAGAGATCTCCACCTTAATGTGTTTGAAGAGCTTTCATTCTAGTTTATCCTTATTGTAGGAAACACTACCTGCCCTTCTATTCTGCTCTGAGAGAGCCACCTGCTGAGCCATCAGGTTTGTTGCCTATAGGTTCTTTTCAGCTGTCACCTTGAGAGACTGAATTTTGTTAACCCAGTGACTAAGCTCTTACTTTCTAAGAAATGAGGCTTAAGATAAACAAGAAAGACAAAGTGAATTATTTCTTTAGTATTCAGGGAGAAAATTGAGAAAGCTGTCCAGATGATGATGCTACAGCTTTGGAACATCAAATCCACATCCTAGCCAGAACATCTGCAAAGGGACAGGGTGTGTTCTGTTTACAAATAGTGTAATATCTAGTTAAAGATGGCCAATTGAATAAAAGCATGTAGCTCTGGTCTCTCCAAAAATTCTACTAAAACAGTAATGGTGGGATTTTTCTAAAACATAGCCTAATATAAAAGGGGGAAAACAATAAATTTTGGAAGCTAAAAAGCAGGTAAACAAGCAGTGATCGACTTGGCCATCCTAAGAAAGCTAAACTTTAAGCCAGCAATAAGAGGCAACAAAACAACCTGCTATACCCTGCAGCATCTACCATACGTCTCTGCAATTTGGTACAGTAAGTACTTCTGGAAGTGAGGATGGAAACAGGTATGAAAGCAGCAGGTGAAAGTCTGTTACTGAAGCACTGAGCCCTCCTGGCCTCTCCTGGTGCCTGCAGTGGGGCACTTGCCCTTCCTTCCCCTAGCACAAGTGCTCACTATGGAGAGTGTATGAAAGTGGGGGAGTATTCTGACACAGGGTGAATGTCCCCTCTCTCAGGGCAGGAGGATGGAGGAGTCTTCCCTGGGAAGATGACCAGCCCAAGAGAAAAGAGCAAACCATAAGGACAAAGGGGGGTTCCTCCAGGGCTCGCCACCTTACCCTATACAAGGCTCCAGCTGACAAGCCCCACCTAAGTATACAAAGCTCCCATCAGGTCTTTACTGATTCGACTCACAAATTAGTAGGCCAAGGATCACCAGAAATCAGAGGAAGGCACTTAATAGGGAAAACTGACACAAAAACTAACGGGGAAAAAAAGACTATGGAGGGAAGGAAACTTCAAAAAAAGAATCATTAATATCCTAGAGAGAACAGAGGTCATTAAAAGAAGAGCAGGATATTATTTTTTAAAGAGAACAACACCAACAAAAAGGCAGTGGCAGTGCAAGACCCCAGGGGCTGGGACAGGCATTTGAGTCAGACTTTCAAGGGGAACACTTGAGAACCCAGAGAGCATCTGAGAGTCAACACCATGAAGCAACCTCTTATAACTCAGCTAATATAATCCAGAGACTAACATTCATTGACTAAATGGTTAAAATATGTATCATTACACCAAAAAACATGAAAGGAGAGGGGATGATTTTTAAGGCTAGCCCCTGACTGCATCTACATGGAGATGGAGTGAGGTGGTAGAGGTAGGTAGAGGATGCCAATAAAACATTCAAGAGGGAAGGGATGACTCCGATGAGCAGGGAGCTGGAATCTGACACCACAGAAGTGCTTCATCTCTCACAGATCTGGGGCCACTTCCACCACTGGCCTTCCTCATCCGTACAGCACGGAAGCAAGGGGCTGGTGCAGCCAGGATCCCCACGAAAGGGCCAAAGGCCTTCTTCCAGATGGGTCATCCAGTATAGTACCCACCAGGGGGAAAAAAGAGGAAAAGAAATACTGTTGCAGACTCTCGGATCTTTAACACGCCTCCTCACCTCTCCCTACCATATGCATTGTATTTTAAATAGAAACATTCACAAAGAAAAAAAAACAAAACAAAACAAATGTCTACAAGTAAGTAAAACAGATGTGTGCATTGAGAAAGGCAAGGGTTAAGCCCAGGCCTGGTTCTCAAGCTGAGATGGGACTGCCTTGTTTGAAGAGGACTATTTATTACAGAAGACTCTCAGTAGCCTGGTGGGGGGTGAGGGGTGGAGAGCAAGTTCCAAAATCCAGACAAGAGCCTTTCGTATTAGAGGAAGATTTTCTAATCGTTATAGTCAGGAACGGGGATCATTCCTTTATGACAGCTGAAAATATATCCCCCTCCTCCCTCCCTAGAAACCCTTGAGTCTCGCCTTTAGGCCCTTTTAGGGTCTGCTTCTATAGCTGATGGTGGTGATCTCTTTTCCTGGGACTTTAAGTACAGGACATGGAGGAACTGCAGCTCTAATTAGCAGCAGGACCTATTATTTTTCCAATAAGGTTACCATTCAAGGGAAAGAAAAGCCTGTTTCTTTCTCAGGAAGTGTGTGAGAATATAGGCTCACACTGAGAAGAGAAATGTGAAAAGCATATTAGTTGCATTGACCATGGGATGCCCGGTTTGTGAGTTAAAATGACCTGAATGACCTTGAAGGATCTGAGATCTAGAAATGATGCTCAAGACTTGGGTGGACTGTTTGATCCTAAAATAACATATCACTAAATAAACAGAAAAAGGCCTTGAAGTGCAGATAACTACATGGCAGCAGGGCATCTTGACAGTGGAATTATAGATGACCTCATTTTTTATTTTTATTTTTTGAATATCTGCACTTTCTAAAGTTTGATAATGACTATTTAGGCTGAGTCTAGGAGTATACCAGGTTGACAAAAGGGAGGAGGTATATTGCAGATGCAGAGGGGAGAATAGAGAAGAAGAGCTCGGAGTCATGAAGCAGTATGGGGCATTGTGGAACACGTGGTGCAGACTGGCTGGGATCAACAGGAGAAGGGCCCGATTCAGAAGACCAATAACAGGGACAGCGCACCTGGCAGGGGACATTGGGTTTATCCTTTAGGGAACTGGGACCCAGTGAAAGTGAGGATGTCCCATCTACAGAAGAATTGCAGAGAGGAAAATGTTACATATAATCACTTATCCTTCCCACATGGTAATTCAGTTACCTGGAGAGAACAGCAGATTGAAAGGTACTATTCTGAAATGCTAACTGGTTCTTTTTACATGAGATGAACCCAAGACCAAATCGGATTGCCCTAGACACAAATGTGATGGGCAGTTTTAAAGTAACATGCAGTATTTTTTTCAAGCTTGATGTAGAACTATCCAGAACTTATAGTAAACTGTGTACATGCATGGTTATGTGAGAAAAGTGAAGCCGCTGCACCTGTTCCAAAGCTCACTCCACTTCCTCCAGAAGCATGCCCGTCTGCCTCTCGGGACACAGGCCGTATTTTATTAGACACAATTATTGCCAGAAGCTTGAGAATTTTCTCTTTGCTTTTCCATGTCATGTCCAATAAATTCAAAGGATGCAAAGCAAATTGTTCATCCAGGAATACTTAATTTGAGAAATAAAAATATTTATCACTGGTCCTTTAAGATTATCCTGGTTCTTGATTTTTTCTTTTTAAACTGATTAACATTTCATCGGGTTTCCATTTTAAAAGAAAATGGCACTGAAGGGACAAGGCAAGTTTTCCAAGCGACAACACTGGCTTTTCTGAAAGGGGAAAGGAATGTTAAGGAAATGGGGAGAAAGCTTAAAAGAGTGGAACACTAGCAAGCAGGGCCTCTTCTCCTTTTCACCTTAAGTCTTTTTTCTCTCCCATTCACAGCTTTAGGTCCTTTGTTTGTTTAACAAACCATTACAATCATACCCAGTTCACTGGGGGAGGAATGTGAACTCTCTGAGTAGCTGTCCTTGCAATCCACATGTGTGGTCCATCTCCCGGCTCATCCGCAGGCGGCTTTCATGTGCTGCTCTGCGCTCCCCGTCACCCTGGAGGCCAGCACCTTGCTCACAATAAGCCTCAATTTCCCACCGCTGCCTGCTCGCGGCTCCTCCCCAGCAGCCGAGAGCAATGTCTCAAGTGGCTCTTCCTCTCCTGCTTGCCTTGCAGTCATACTGTCCACCCTGCTTTGGCTGGCCCCCTTCAGCTCCTGAGACAGACAAGGCCTGCTGTGTTAGCCACCCCCAACCTGTTCGCAGCTCATGGACTCGCCACTGAATACTGGGCAGACACATTCCAGGATCTTCCTGGCTAGCACTCCTAGTCTTCTAATGTCAGGTGCACTGTAAACAGAAGATACAGGCAAGACTCTCCTCCACTTCACCCCAACTCCCAGCCCTAACTAGAACTGCTAGTGCCTCTCTCAGGTCCTAGTAGATATGTTGGCCCTGTTGGGATTAATTTCAATTTCTTGGTCAATAAATCAAAATATTTAGTGACAATATTGTATTTCAGTAGGAGTCGGAATACTATTTAATAAACTATTTCAGTTGGGCTCATAAAGCTTTCTCATGCTATTCTAATAATTTCCATCTCACAGCCCTAAGAGATAGGTAGAAAAGCATCATTGTCCCCATTTGACAAATGAGGAAACTGAGGCTCAGAGGATTTAAGTTTACTGTCCTTAAGCATGGACTAATAAGATACTGCAATACACTATTCTAAGCAAAGCGCCTAGCATAGAGTGAGTGCCCCAAAGGCATTAGCTTCCATTAATATCATTATTTGCTCCCAGGTGTTCTGAACTAAGCCAAGTGCTCTTTCAACTTACGCTTTGCCATCCCTTCTAGCCACACTGTCTACGTGAGCAGTGAAGTTCAGCAACAGCTTTTACAACAGTGTTTTCAAATAAAGCCTCAGGAAGTATGACTGGATTGCCTCGTGTGGCTGGGATGTGACCAGCATCTTTCCCAGGCTTATCTTTCAGTCTACATCTGCCACAAAGAGAGGACAACCTCTTACAAATCCTGTGTACACAAGTTAGGAGTGTTGGCAGGGGCAACTTTCTTCTTTTGAACTGACAGGGTTGTCATCAGAAAATTGCATAGATCTATGTGTATTACTAGGCTGTGGATGTGGGACAGCAGAGGTCATGAAAAGTTGCTAACTGCATCATCAAATTCCCTGAAACGCATGTGCACTGAGCTTTAAAAAATGAAAGGGCTAAAAGAACCCTGTTCTCGGGTATTTTGCAGTTTGTGGAGGAAATGTGTTTATTTTCTACTAGAACCTTTTTGAAGTACCCTGAACCTCCAGCATGTTCTTGCCTATGATGTGTTTCCAAGCAATCGTTAATAAACATGCCCAACTAGAAATAATCTTAAAACATGCGCACCTACTGAGTGACAGGAAACATCTGCTGTGAGGCAGGGACCGAGTCCTCCCAGAAGTTTGTCTGAAGATTCAAACCTGTGAGAAGAGACCTTGTACATCGTCAGGGAATGAAGCTAGGAAAACATTCCTCCATTATGCTACCCGCTGAGCTTCACTTCTAGAGCACACACACAACTGGCAATATGCAGAGGAGATTTTCTAGTGTTTTTTCATGCATTTTAATAGATGATCTTTAAGTACTTATATCCTTTGTCCTACTTGCAACTGGATTAAGAAAAACTCTCAACTTTTCCCCTGCTTTCTGCTAGTGGAACAAAAAGAACACATGAAATTGCTTACATAAAATATTCAAAACAGCACTCAGAGGAAACGGTATTTTTTTAAACCAACAGTATTAAAATACCATAAAACAGGTATGCAAATCTATGCAATAACAGAACCTAAAGCAAATTCTGAATTGAAAGAAAGTCAGCAAATAACCAGTTGGCACTCAACAAAGGGGCTTCATATAAATAAATATTTATCAAATTTGCAGTGCAAGAAGGTTGAAGTCTCCACATTGAATATTGAATTAAATGGTTACTAAACCTGGCTATGCATTAGAATCAGCAAGGAACACTTTTAAAAATACAGATTCCTCGGTGGCCACAGGGCAAATCAGTGCAGACTAAAACAGCATCACTGGGACCCCAAGAATTTATGTTTTTTACCAAATCTACAGAAGCCAAGTCTACAGCCAGCTTTGTGCCACTGAACCCTGATGAGCATTTGGAAACCAGCATTTCTGTTCACCAAGTGATTATCAAACTTGGCTTCTTCCTACCAAGACTATTCCAATCAATTGCTCCTCTTAAAGGAAAGCTTTTCAGGATTTTCTTAACTAGTACAAAGGCAAATCTGTTATGGAATGAAGCCAATTAATATCTCACCTAAGTGATTTATTCACTTGCCTATTTTCTTCTGTGAATTTGATCAAAAAGGCTATGTCCATTTATTTTGTATGATAACATCCTTTTAAGTTAAAATGGAAAATCAAGGCCATTTTGGACAACTGTTTTAAAATAATGCATCACAATACAGGAAAAAACTGGAGGTGAGCAGGTTATTTGTCTGAGTCATTTAGGGAAATTGTTTCCAACGTATTCCTTGTTTTGCTTGTATAAACACTTTACAAATCATCTTCATGGTCCATCTCTTTTCTCAAAATGCTCAACATTTATTGTGGTGGTTTAATTGGGTGGTCTCCAAAGGCTTGTATAAAAATTTTTTTGAAAGAGCTTTAAAAAGACATTAAAGCAAAAGAGTAAAATTCTTCCAGATGATTCTTCCTTTGCGCCTACCCATCTCACAAACGGACAATACCAATTTATGTATTCAAAGAGGCAGGGGTTCTTCTGCTTCCCAGGAAAGGGTGCACATAACGTGAAGTACGCAAACCAGGCAGTGAAGTAGCTTAGCTTCATTGTGAAAATATTCAAATTATCACAAAAAGAAAGCGATTCCTTTCTGAATTCAACAATACTCCTTGGCCTCCGAGGGCTCACACAGGAGCTTATTCTTAAGCTGTTCAATGTAAGCAGCACTCGTGAAAGAGGAGAACTCTGGCAGGGAGGAGATCAAGTCCCTCAGCTTTTCCCACCTGCCATCTCTGCGCCAGTCTAATGCTTAAATAGTTAACAATGCAACAGAGAGCCCAAGGCAGGCCCGACCTGGGGGGAAAATCATGTGCAGTATATGACGATTTAATAAAGCAGGGAAGAGACAGGAAAAATAACACATCTCAGTTTGACAGGATGCTACTTGCAGACTGCTTTTCAGGTCAGAATTTAATTTCTAAAGCAGAGGGAAAAAAGGGTTTTCATAACGTCAATTATTCTTTTTTAAGTATGTGGTTAAAAATGACCCTATAAAATTAAACAATCCTACAGATAAATGTTTCCGAGTTCCAGAGTAACAAGAAGAATCACATTTTTCTAGGAGTGAAGACTGGCAGATGGTAAACAGATTAGTTAATTGTTTTAAATGAAGGGGGAAATATTTTTTGGTAAGTGTGTTTATTCATTGATGACAAAAACCAAAGTTTCACGAATCTAGGGTGTATGAGTTCCAGGATGTGTTTTGCTGTCACAATATGTTTTTCTAGGCATTTGCTTCTGAGAACAGCATTTAAGAACATGTCTTTTTCTCTCTTAATGAACTGGTTTAGCCGCCTGCTGGGCATTCACTGAAACCCACATTGAACAAAGGGATTTCCTTCCAGTTTCAGCTCGTTCATTTCTAGCGACTCCTGGTTTTACTTAAGCAAATTCTCCAAACTGACTTTTTTACTTCTAATGATTTGAGTGGGAAGGAATTGGGCAACCCTCAAACACTGGGAAGTCTGCCCTGGTTCTCAGTGAAAGAACCCTCTAGACTGACCATGTACAAGGTTTGTTTTTGAAAAGTCTCTCAAATATGTTTTATTTTCCAGATGGAAAGGAGCCCACCCGATTTGGTAGATTACAGACAACTAAATTTTATTTCAGCAAGATGGATCATGGTGAACAATGAGACTACATCTTTGAAATGAAGACCCTGAGTGGGATATTCAGATTCACCTCCAAGCAATGATGTCATTTTAAAGGTGACACTGAGGGGCATGGTATTAAGGGGTCACTCGAAGTTGGAACAGATTTGTGGGCCTGGCAGCTGGTCTTCTACCTTCTCCCATTATACATGATCTCCCTGGGGGACCCCATGCATAACCCAAGGTTACAATTACTCCTTGAAGTCAGAAGCCTCCCAAATCTCTATCTTCAATCCTGAACTTTCTTTCAAATTCCAGACTAATACATCTACCTCCCTCCTGCAACTCTCGGATACCTTACAGTGCCCCTTCAAGGTCAAATGGTGGGCTTCAAACGTTAACACACAGACTTGCTCCTCCTCCAGCACTGCCTGTTCTAATGGCACCGTTATGCAATAGCCATCGGGGCTCCTGGATCCTCACCAGGTGATGGCTACCGTTTTAGGAACTTTACTTAATACCCTTAACAACCACATGAGTAGGTAGCATTATTTGACTAATGGGGAAACTACGGCTTAGAAGTTGTGCCGATTTGCCCATCATCCTACAGCCAGCAAGCAGTTAAGCTGGGCTATGAATCCAGGGTGCATGTCAAAAGTCAACCTCTTCCCATGTCACTTCCCAGCCTCTCCAAACTTAGAAGCTCTGCAGTCTAGATTGTTCTCAGAGATTAAGCTTTACAACCTTATTGTCTCTCAAATCTGTTTCCTTCTCTTAATTCCCATAGCTACCTACTGTTCGAGTGATGTTTTGCCTTTATTAGGGCCTCCAAATTGGCATAGCACGATAACTTTGGAATTTTACTTTGTTTGAATTCCCAATGATTTTCCTTTCTAGCTCATTTAAAACAGGTGGCAGCCTTTGTAATCCCTTGTATTTTCATCCAGCTGAAGACAGAAGCATCCTGAAGAAGTCTGTCTTTGTTAACAATATCTAAACCTAGAGAAGAAATTCTGCTGGACTTCTGGGAGGGGAGAAGGAGAAGCAGAGGAGAAGCTGCCAAAATGACACTCTTCCTACCATCCCCCCATGGCCAACCCCCCCATCCCAGGGCCTGATAAGGAGATATGTCAGCCCCCAGCAAGAGAGGCCCTTGCACCCCTCTGTTCCCTAAGGCAATGAGTAGAATCCTTGAGAGGACAGCTACATGAAGAGTGTGCCTCGGGAGGCCAGACCTGAGGCAGGAGGTTTCCAGCCCTCACTGGCGACCCTGAGGCAGACAGCTACAAGGATTCAATAAATCACTACTTTGATAAACTGAAGGTCAGAGGTGGGTTCCTCATCTTCCAGAGACCATGAAAATCTCCAGGTCCTAGGACACACTCCATGGGGGAAGGGGAAGCACCTAAAACTTACTGACATGAAATTTTCCTCTAGGTTGGCAGAATGGGAACTGGAGTCCGTTTTCATTATGGGGAATGAAAACAGTAATGCTTCTTGCATACTTGATGATCTGAGGTGAAATGCAGACTTGTGGGGCACCTTAATAAAGTGCAGAATCTTAGAACAGTGCATATCTGTGCTATAGACTAGCTACAACTGCTGGAACTGGAGCTGATCTAGTTTTCAAAAAAAGCCACTGCTTGGTTAGAGAGAGGAGCACGGACTCTGCTTAGGCTCTGGTGACCTAGGGCAGAGGGGTGGGGTGGCGGGGAGGGCAGCAGGCTTATGCTTTAAAACCCTGAGGCAGATAGAGAAGGAAGGAAGGAAACAAGGGCAGATGTTAGAGTATACTCACAAGATTAACTCCTCTGATTCCTATGCAAATACCTAGAAAGGGAGAGACACACAAAGTTATCTTTAAAGTCTTTATCATCAGCTCTGAATTGCTAAAATAAACAAAAACACCCAAGTGGGCGGGGGTTGGGGGGGGCGGGGAACGGAAGTCTACTTGGAAGAGGAGAGAGAGCAGCTGGTGCTGCTGAAGTCATGAGATCCAGGACACCCCTGTTTCCCAAGCCTGGACATGCCTCCCCAGCGTAGCATGCTGGCACGGAGCGGGAGGGATGATTTCCATAAGATGGAAATGATTGTGTGCTGGAAAATGAGGTGCTTTATGGGAGAGAAGATTCCTAACCCAGAGGAAAGGATATAAATCTTTAATATGTCAAATTTGTTGACTGTAAGATGTTGCAGTAATGATCGGTACTTGCAGCACTAAATGGGCATGTCTAAGGGGTCCGGGCTTTGAAATCAGTCATGTCATCCAAACAAATTCCACTTGAGCTCCATGGCTGAATGTTTGAGACCTTCAGAAGAAGCTTATAAAGGCCCTGGTGGAAACTGAAGAGGATTTTAGATATGCCAAAGACATGCTGGCCATTACACAGAGACTAGAACTTTTAGTGCCGAGAGCTCTGGCTGGGAGAACCTCACATTCCCAAGAATCAGCAACCAGGGACCCCATTTTCCTACCAAGTAGGCACACTATTAAATCTGATGGGCATGTCCAGGGGAAAGATGACCTGGGAAAGGAGTTGCCCGGGGAGCAAGTGCCCTGTCGCAGAGGCAGAGATTGCCAAGATGGTCTGCTAGGGATTGAGGCACAAAGCCCCCTCTATCTATTTTAGTTATAAGGAGGTGAGAATGCTGTGTTAAATTGTACCCAAGAAGATAACTCATAAGGCAAGGAACATGGAAGCTAGGGTGTGTTGGGCAAGTAAGCAGAGGTTGCTTGCTTTACTGAAAGTGGGGCTGCTCTGGTCTCTCAAGGGTCTAGCCTTGGTTGGCACATGCTTCCCTTGTCACACCAGACAGGTGAGACCAAGAAGGGAAGACAGAAAGAGATAGTCAGTGAACACCTGCATGGCCCAGCCCTAACCCCACCACTTAACATGGACAACTACCTACAGGAGGCTACTTTCCAATCTGTGGTGCCCAGGAACTTGGCAGGGATAGGGGGTTTGCATGGAGATGGATCCTAGAGAATGGAGAACCAGTTCACTTTATTGTCCCAAACTCAATTTTCATGTGGCTTCCTTTAAACAAGCCACAAGCTTAGTGTGTCAGTTACGTCAGTGGAGAGAGAGATTTCTGCACGCTAGAGGCAGATCCATATTGCTTCCCCAGTCTCTCTGTTTTTGGATGGTTCCCCTTCATTCTAATCACAATGCTGCTGCCAGGGTGATTCTTCTAACATGCAGATATGTTCCTGTCACTTGCCTGTTTGGAATTCTTCAATGGTCCCATTAGGTTTCTGTCGACTGCAACGAAAAGTCTTGTCTAATCAGAACCACTGAAAGCTTTTAATCAAGAGAGCAATATGTTCAGGCTTGTGTTATAGAAAAACTGAGAGAGCAGACATACAGATTATCCTCCTGGATTTATGAGTTATATACATTAAAATGGCCAAACAGTAATTCACATAGCAAAACAAACAAAAAACCCGACTGTGCACACACACACACACAAACACACACACACACACACACACACAAATAAGTGCAATAACTGAACTCCGAAGTTCAGTATACAGCTGTTCACAAAGCATTCTAAATCTTCCCTGACTTAGAACAACATCTTCGTGCAGTCTGATTTGAATATGTGGGGCAAATGAGAACCATTTTAGGGAAACAACATAAGATGACTATGATCTTTTTATTTTTTATTTTTATTTTTTTTATTTTTTTGAGACAGAGTCTCGCTCTGTCACCCAGGCTGGAGTGCAGTGGCCGGATCTCAGCTCACTGCAAGCTCCGCCTCCCGGGTTCACGCCATTCTCCTGCCTCAGCCTCCTAAGTGGCTGGGATTATAGGCGCCCGCCACCTCGCCCGGCTAGTTTTTTTGTATTTTTTAGTAGAGACGGGGTTTCACCGTGTTCACCGGGATGGTCTCGATATCCTGACCTCGTGATCCGCCCGTCTCGGCCTCCCACAGTGCTGGGATGACAGGCGTGAGCCACCGCGCCGGGCCATGACTATGATCTTAAGGTGGTTTCAATTTACATGGTGATTGTGTGTTTTATGAACCCCCTCTAATTCCTACTGCTGGAACAAAAAGTGAAAAATTACCTTGGTAAACACCACATCATGGATCAATTAAGTTATTCCCCAAATAAAGTATCCTTTGTTACAGTATAAGCATGTATAATTTCTAGCATTTTAAACATTGATAGAGAAATGTACTTTTTCTCTAATTTTAATATTTAACACTCCTATGTTATGATCCCCAACTCCCTTCATCCCACCACTGATTTCATTTTAACTTTTTGTTTGTTCATGGAAGGAAGTAAGGAAATTTTAATGATATTCCTTAGATAATACATTTTCTTACCTAAAAGTAGTACAATAATGAGTTTTACTCTACCTCAGTCCATTATGCAACATGCACACTCTACTTAATACTAGGTTGTGTTCCTACAGTTAGTTAAAAAAACCAACCAGCTGGTAGAAAGACGGTGTGGTCTAGCGTACAGGGCACTGGCTTTGGAGTTGGATGGATCTAAGTTCGAATGCTGGCTCTGCTACTTGGAAGGTATGTAACCTTAGGTAAGTTGCATAACTTCTCTAAGCCTCAGTCTCCGTCACCATACAATGGGTATATCTATATATCTTGCAGAGCTGCTCTATGATTATGCATAACACATGTATATTTAGAGGCACAATGACTGGTACCGACTCCGAAATACATGTACGAAGTAGATGTGGCCTGTGAATAAAAAGTGTTAGGGCTGATTTTACATGATGGGTAAGCTCACAACTAGGAAACATGAATAACTTTTTTTGGAGTAACATATATATATATAATAGAAAGTCAGAGAATACATAATGGATTCGCTTCAATCATGTTTCTTTAATGTGGATCATCATGACACAATTCCATCTCCTAGCATGTGTTTATAAAATAAATTTCTACTATCCCTGTGCTTTCACATTTTCTCACATATTTGAGAAATTCCTAGATTCTTAAGCATCGTAATCCTATTTACTGACATTTTAATGGCAATATCATGTTTAACTAGAGAAAACAGTTACAAATGGGCCTGGCATGAACTGGTCCTGCAGGTGCCATAAAGTTACTCAAATGGTATAATGAAGTGATTGAGGGCATTTGGGGATTTTGCTACATTTTTTTCCTTCTGAACATATTGGTGGGGGTAGTGGACTAGTTTTAATTAGAATCGTTTGGAGAACAGGAATCCAAACACACGACCTAATATTCTCCTAGTTAGCCTTCTGACTGGGGCAGCTGTGGACAGCCTTCCTAGAAGTCAGCCTCACGATAAAGAATAGAGCGGGAAATGGTTTATCTAGTGAGAGGTTTGTGGGGGGAATCTAATGCAAGATGGGACATAAGAAAACTTACAAAGACAACTGGAATTTTTAAAAAATACACCATTATGACCTTCAAGGACATTTTGCAAAGAAAAAAAAAGTCTGGAGAGAGGCCAAGAGTTATGGTTAAGCAACAGCACTGCAGCTGCAAAACAAGTGAGGGCTGCTTTAGGGTGACATGGCCTTGAACCTAGAATTAATGTATATGACAGGGAAAAACAACAACCATGTTAGATATGAAATTTAAGGCTGGGATTTGGAATCATTATCTTGAAATAGGCGGTTAAAACAAATCCTAATCTTTACATGAGTGGTAGAAAATAAGAAATAAAAACTTCTGATATATAATGGGCCCCTGCCAACCATGAATTCCCTCAAATAAACACTGGATTGAGTGACATAACCTATTTCATAACTCTAGAAAATTTGGCAAGCTGAGAATCATCTCACATTATGATTTTAGAAGAGTGGTTTAGAGACTCTGAATTGTAACATATGTTACATTCTGGATGTCTGATTCTAAATAGTGGACCCTATCTCAGTTTTTTCCCTAATATTTCTCTAAGATAAAACCATTTAAAAACACCTTTTTAAAATATAACAGAAAGAGAACAAGAAGTTTCTAGTGAGCAAGTCATGATAAGTAAAATCAACTGTACAATGCCCATGATTTCTAATTTAAGACAAATAAATAGCAATGATCATTCTTAGCGTGTCTTCTTGATTTTTTTAGAGTGAAAAACAGGCTTTCATTTAAGTCCACATCTTAATCCCCCAACCTTATTTTCCCCTCAAAGCCTGAAGTTCCTCAAATGTAAATTCTCTCACAGAGTCTCTTCTGGGACATAAGCCCCTCTCCTGTGGAGGAGGCCAGGGCTCTGGTTTGTGCTGCAATGTGAGGAGAGAATGAGAACAGAGCCATGACTGATGGCGGGAGTGCTGGGGGGCAGGAGTTGGAGGGTGTGGCACAGATGTATTTACCTTTCTAAGTGAGGTACAGATGAGTTTCAGATGTGACACGAGACAGAAGCCACATTAGACGTGACAGCAATCCTAAAGAAAAAAACAGTATCAAAAGTTTTTTTTTTTTTTTTTTTAAAGCATCAAGAAAAAAACACATTGGTACTATGAATGCTGAAATTTACCCAATCAGAATATGAGTTCAAGGATACCAGGGGTCAAAAATCTCTCTCCATCAACATGCTATGCTGTAATGCCATATCCCAGCATTGCAGAGGCACACATTTAACTCCTTAGGGGATCTTTAGTTTTAGAGAAGGCTATACAGGGATGTGGTGAAGACCACAGTATGGTGCCAGAAAGCTTAGATTTCAATCTTGGTGCTACCTGGAGCCACTTAGAGACCTCATGCAATTGGTTTTCTCTCTCTACCTCAGCTTCTCCTGTAAAATGGCAATAATGATTACACCCACATCACAAGACCCTTTTGAGAATTAACCTAATTTGAGATAAATGCTTGACACTGTCTGGTAAGCAGGGAGTATTCATGTATTTGTATTTATTTTTCAGAGACCCCAAGTAAAAATACCTCACAGCTTCAAGCAGAAATTACAAGATAATCATGGCTGGGCACAGTGGCTCACGCCTGTAATCCCAGCATTTTGAGACACCAAGGCAGGAGGATTGCTTGAGAGCAGAAGTTTGAGACCAGCCTGGGCAACATAACAGGACTCAGTCTCTACCAAAAAAAAAAAAATTTAAAGATAATCAGAACCTTTTTAAGAGTGTCAACTAATCTTTTTAAGAGTGTCAACTAAGAAGAACACTATTCCTTTGGGTAAGGGAAACAAGAACCTCAGCAGGGATGAGGGTGAAGAGGGGGAGGGAAGTAAACGCCACTAAAAGACAAAATATGGGGGGAAAAAACACCCCACTTTGGCTTGACTTCAAATTTTTTAAAAAGTCAAGACCACTATTATCAGCAGAGGCCTGGAGACAAGAATTTGCTGTGCAGACCCAATCATTCACCTTGAGATAAGGAAAAGGACAGAAACTGGACAGCAAACGATGAGAGGGCAGCAACGAAATGTTTACAGACTGAAAAGAGATGGAAATATAGCTTTCAGTGAAAATAATGAAGACAGGAAATAGATCAATAACTTAAACCCATCAACCCTCACCTCCACAGATATAAATTCATTACTGATTAGCAGTGTAATCCAATTGGATGAATACTTGAGCACCAACCCTAAGTAACCTCCTTCTCTGAGTAGCCCACATTTATGCCTTGAACAAAAAGGCTGCTGTTGTATGTGTTTTTAAAATAACAGAACGATATGAATTTGAATCTTACTAATGCAAAAGACATAAACTTTTAGGTATAAGCTGAGTTGGGATTTTTCCTCCTGAATTGAGGTTTTTCCTTCAGAAAATGTCTCACTAAAGGAGACAATATGTAATGTTGCAAAGTAAACATTTAAACTACTTAAAATGTACTAAGTATTTTAACAACCTCATTAATATACAAATGATTAATTACAAATGATTAGGTATCTAATTATTACAGATGATCTTTATAATAGTCATATCTGATCTTATACAACTGACACATTCATTTTAAATAGTTCTGTATTTCAGAATAGCTTTCTTGCAAATAAATCTAGTGGTAAGGAGGATGTCTTGTTTTCAACGGCTAGATACATGTTTATTAGGGCTGCTTTATTTGGTCAGTCTGGGTGGACGGGAAACTGTCTAAGAGGGAAATATCTGGTATTTTTCTACTAGGAAGTTAGCTTACGTAGATTAACACACATGTAAACAAACAGACATAACATATGTCCATTCCCAAACTTATTTTGAGGGTTTGACTCTTAAGTTACTTGAAATTATTCTTCTGGGATATTACAGCAGTCTTCAGTCTAAAGAAAAAGGCTCTTTTCTGAAGAATCACATAGTTGAAGTTATCTGATTCTACAAGCAGAGCAAGAACACAATTTTTAACTGCAGTTACTTTCCTGGCCTGTCTGTAGTTCTTTTTTTATTAATGTAGACGAAGATATGCCTCACTGCTGAAAGCTGAAACATCAAATGGAAAAGATGCAGTTTGATTTCCTACATTCCCTCCACTCTCTGCCTCTCCCTACTTCGGTATAAGTAACACAAAATTACTTCCAGAAACTGGGAGGATTGAGCAGCCAAGTGATGAAGCCTAAAGTGCTATGCTTCATGCTTTTTTTTTTTTTTAATCTTCAAGTTAATACTTATCAGGGTGACAGTCTACCAATGATCAAAGTCATGGTAATTTTTCTGTTTCATGAGAAATCTAAAATCTCAGAATCACAACCCGCTGACTCGATCTTATTTGTAACAACCCATACAAGTGCCCCTTCCTCTAGGAGATTCCTCCTGCAATTCACAAATGTGAATTTCACCTCTACCATTAATCAAAACAGAACTGCAAATAAGTTTCTTTAAAATAATCTTGGTAGTGAACATAAAACAAAATAACATGGAGAGTAAAGTATTAGCCCGTTCCTGTACTTGTCTGCTTACTTACTCCCTCCTACAACACTTTCTAAAAATTTCCATTATGATTTTAAGATGTTATTTTCCCAAAAAATGTTGACAATAATTTCCCACTTCAAGCTCTGGCTTTAAAAAGAAATAGGTTATAAGTTGAGAATAGCTAAAAGATTGTTTTTGTCCTAGGGTTCTGTGAAATCAGACTAGTCAGTGCTCTAGAATCAAAATTTCCCTTAGACTTTTCACTAAGAAGCAAAGCTGTTTGTTTGCTTTATCTGATAAGGAATTCAAAACATGCAGTGGTAGTAAATCTGGTTAAAGAAATTGTCAAGGGAGGTTTTGAGTTTTGCCATTATTTAACATTACATCATAGAATTAAATCATGTAAAATGGCAGCCTTATCCATCTCAATCACTAAATTTGGTCAAGTGAAAGTCTACAAAATTCTAAATGAAAAGCTTTTTCATCTTCTTAATGGAAATATCTAAACATTACATTGAGGTTTATTTTTAGGAAAGAATAACAGAGAAGAGAGCTTGGATCTGAAAAGAAAAATGCCACACACTGGTGATGCTTCTTTCTAGAGGCTGTGAACTGCCTGACAAACTTGCTAAAGCAAGAAAGGGCGCAATAGTTCTCCACAGAGGAAGAATTTTAAAAAGCAGTAGCAACAATCAGGTAACAACAGACCAATCAGGTCCTCCTAAAATTTAGTATTTGCAGTTGAAACTGGGATAAATAATTACTTTCTAAGGAATGTAGAGAGAGCCAGCAATCCCTATTCATTCAGCTCGCATTTACTGAGCCAAGAGCTCTGCTAGGCTTGAGATATAAAAATGAATACAACACAGCTGCTTTACTTCCAGCTAAAAGAATACACCTAAATAAAGAGCTACAGGGCCATGTGTTAAGTGCTATAATAGAGGTGTACACAAAGGGCTGGGGGCCAAAGGAAGAAGCCATAAATTCTTCCTGGGAAATCAAGCGAGGGGAGATGTGAAAGAAGGTATCTCAGAGATGTTTCCTTGTGATAAACTCAAGACTTTTTCTTTAGTGTGTACTATAAAGGTGGTAATTTTAAGACTTATCAACTATTGCAATGCCAGGCGCTAATCTTGGTCTACTAGCCAGTTTCTGTTTGACACACACTTCCAGTTACAATATTCCAGGAATATAAATATTTTAAAATAAATATATTATTGTAATATTCCCATGCAATGCACACAATCCAGAATGGCATGAATCACTGGCTTGAGTGGAACATAGCTTCCAAGTTCAAAGATGTTTTAAAATATAACGAATGAAAGATGAATTTTAGAGAGTTTCCATATAATATCAATAATGCTTACTGTATCACTTTTCTTTTCTCTCAAGGCAAAAATAAAAGAATCACCTGATTGTATCATGGTTAATATTTGTTTTTCTCTACTTCTGTGTTTAAAAAAAGAGGGAGGGTAGAGAATCAATTTCTACTTAACATTATTTATTATGCAGACCATATTCCTACTTATAACATAGTTGTGACAAAACCTCCATTGTTCATTACACACTGGCCCCAAACTTGAGTAATTCTAATGTAAGCATGAGAAACTCCCGTCTCCTTTGGGGTGAATTTCCCAATTCCTCTGTGTTAAATTGAGGTCTAATTTTCCCTGTGCCTGGTTTTCACAAGAAGGTCCCTTCCACCCCATGTGCTCCTTTTCAGCTGTCAATAAACAGAGGCAGTGAATTCCCCACGGCTTCACAAAGCTAGTTAGGCAGAGCCATTCATTCCTTCAGGAAAACAGGGCATTGATTTCAGCGAGTTCCCAGGGAGCAGCTGCAACAAAGAGATCAAAGGCCCACCTCTCTTTCCCTCCATTGCTTTCATTAGGCCCAGCCCAGACAAACAGCGACAGGTTTCCTTGAGACAAGGAGAGGGCCCAGCAGACCACCTCATGGTTCAATTCAAATTCATCCGTTTCCTACATTCCAGTGACAGTCCAGAATGCTAACCATGACAAACCAGCACAATCACCCAGCATAATATACTGCTCGCTAGTTCATCCAAGGTCAGAGGGAGAAAACAAGCACGGGGGGAAGTCCTCTGCTTCTAGGGCCTGCTGAGCTTCAATGGCCCCCTGACATTCCATAAATAAACTTCTCCCTCTCACTCTCCCTTTCTTCCTCCATCCTACAACCCTACAAGCGACGATCTCACTGAACAATCTGCAACTTCTTTCATGTCACCATATCCAAACTATATGGAAACTTTATTCTCAGTTGAATAGTTCGTTTTAATAGTCAGAGGAAGCTGGCTATACATGCAGCCTCTATTAGTTCACTGCTGTGCTAAAGCCAGTCTGCTACACTCAGTAAGCTGCTACAACGTGATGAATTCAGAGCTGCAGTTTCTAGGGTTACCTTAGTAAGGGTTGATCTCCAGAGCTGCAGTTTCTAGGATTACCCAAGGGGTGATCTCCAGGGAAGGCAACACAACTTAAAGATGGAGTTAGTTTGCATAAATTCTGTTTGTACAACAAAAGTGTGAACAGAGATATAATAGTTTTTTTTTTTTTTTAATTGGATCCAGGTAATCACCCAAACTGGTTAATCCAAGCTCCTGTGTATAAATGAGTTGTGTGTTTGTTGGGGTGAGGATGGTTAGTCAAGGAGAGAGGGACAGCAAGAGGGACTATGAAAGAAAATGAATTATTCTGACTGGTTTACCTACACGGAACAAATATAATTAAGAGGTTTCACAATTCACCGTTGAATTCTGAATTGCTTGTTTCACACCTTCATGGAAGTCTGTGACAGAATGCTTTTATTTCATTGTGCTCCATTCCATTTGTCACTAATCCTGAGTACACATGGGAATCGATGGGTTAAGTTTCAAAATTGTGAAACCAAAAAGAAAATAAACAATATTGGTATGAAAGGTATGAACCCACTGGGTGAGGCAGAACAAAACCTTCCCACGTGCCCACAGGCGTCAGTACTGACCTCGGTAGTGGGGTGGAGGGGCGGTAACCAGTGACCTCCAGGGCCATCTATTCACCAATTACTCACCTTGAACTGTCAAAGATGCTATTTTGTATAGAGAGCTGAACAGCCCTCAAGGAGAAAAGACATTCCTTATATTCAAATTAGGACAGAAATGGACTTTGCATATACAGAACTCTCAACTGCACAGGAAAGGTAGCTTTGACAAAAATGGTGTGACAATTAGGAACCTTAAAGCTAACTCTGGCAATGACTTGCTTTGGGCCTAGGGGACACATTTAACCCCTCTGTCTTCCCACTCTTCCAAAATGATGACAGAAATATCTGTGAAGAATTCCTTGAGGCAGTCCAATGAAATAACATTCCTGAAAAACTATGTATCTCGTCAAAGAAACCGGCTTATGAGTAGAACTTCCTTCTATAATGATCAGTCTGTAACTCAGTAGAGATTCTCTGGAAACTCGCTACATTTCTATAAATCAAATTGCTTTTTTTAAAGCACTCAGGAAAAATACTACTGAAAGAAAGTCTATGGCAAATGACCAAAACCACTTATCAATCCATTTATGTATCTTTCAAAAGCATTTACAAAACACTGAGAAACATTATCCACTGGATCTCCGCCTCAACCACCTGAGAGAGATGGTTTTATTAATCTATTTTTGAATGAGGAGATAATAGGCTCAAGAGAGGTAAACTGACTTGCCAAGGTCATGGAACTAATAATCAGCAATTAAAACTTTAAATTCAAGTATTCTATCTTTGAGTCTCATGCTGTTTCCATTATACCAGCTACCATGTACTGGGGATATAATTATTCACTGAAGTTCTCTCACCAAGGCTATATTAAATAAGTCATCCTAGTTTTTGAGGCCAATGCATTGTACCACTTCCATTCAATGAGGTAGTTGCTTAAGAGTATGGACTCCGGAGTCAGATCTGTATTTAAATTTTAGTGTCACTTTGTAATAAGTTCATAAATTAAACAATTAACAATATATTTGGAACCTTAGTTTCCCTATTTGTAAAAGAGGAATAATAACCTCACAGGGTTTGTGGAGGATCAAATTAGATAACTTATATAAAGCTCCTAAAACAGTGTTGACATACAACAAAAGTTCAATAATTATAGCTATTATCAATGCTGAAAATCAAAACAGTGTAAAGCTTGTTAAAAGGAAAATTTCTTTTAAAGAAAAAGACATAAAATTTAACATCCAGTCTAGATTGCATGATTCCTTGCATTAAAAGTTTAGCTTTCAAATCTAGGATTTTATGGGGGGCAACTAATGAAACAAGATCAAACTATTATAAAAGAGAAAGAAACTACTGTACAAAACAGAAATACTAATTGAAGTGTCGTTTTAAAAGGCTAATTGAGGCAAATCCTTGCTACTATAAAGCAGCAGTGTGGTTTTTCTGCACAATTCAGCTTTACTTCTTGCCACTTAGCCATTTCAAGTAGAAATGTATTGGTAACAGGAAGATATTCACAGACTGTTACCACTTGAAGAGAAAAATTCACACAGGGATATTTGTTGTCTGTAGATAGTGCTTTCATGTTTTTAAAGACCTAACACATATCTTACTTCATTGACCCTCACATTACTAAGAGAAAACAGATTAATTTTCTAGCACAAGAGAAGACTGCCAGTGGTAAACAGCAAACCTTGTTTTTTATTCCTTGTCTCATTTTTCATGACATCCTATTACTGGGTGGTGGCATAGAGATGCCACAGTACAGGGTGTACAGAATACTGTGGGAAGACAGAGGCCACTAAGACTGGGAGAACCAGAAAAGGTTTTGCAGAGAAGGTGACATTTATCCAACCTTTTATCTAGTACAGACGTACTTCTGGAATATTCCTGGTCACCCTTGAGCCTGAGATTTCTTTTTGTTTGTTTGTTTTGGTGAATTCTGAATATCTCATTCAGTGATTTAGTTCTCCTTATACTGCTTTTTGTTCATTTGAAAACTTACATGGATGCCCTCACCCCCTTTTAAAAATTTCATCCAAGGCCTTGATATTAAAGAGGCCGGGAGCTGAAGCCACTATTGTTTGACTTAATAATATTAATACGTAAGGCACCTTCTAATTCTACAGTTCTGTGACTTTTAAAATGACTGCTTGTTCTGTAATAAGTAGTAGGTATATTGCATTCTGTAAGTAGGTATATTGCATTACCTACTATACAACACATCACTTGAAATGTGCAATTTACTCCGTTAATATTTTAGAATATTTTCTTTATTACCATTTATATCAGAAACAGTTTAAAAGAACTCTTATGAACATCTAAAGGACTATGTCTAGCTAAAGAAACTCAGCCCAGAGTTAGTGAAGTACGACAACTGTTTCTGTCCTAAGAGCCGAGTTCCTTTATGTAGGTAACCACCCCTAATTCTATCTTCTCTCACAACATGAAAGAAACACATTTTTTAAATGAAAGACATTCAGATGTTTGAAGATGATTATGACAATCCCTGATGAGTTATTAATTTGAGATCATTCTTCTTTTCGAACATAGGCATGTAGTGCTACAAATTCCTCTCTGAGCTTTGCTATAAGTTGCATCTTAGTCACTTGAAAATTTGGTTTCATTTTCATTCAGTTCAAAATATTTTCTAATTTCCTTTTTGATTTTTTTTAAAAATAGGCTACTTTTTAGAGAAGTTTATGTTCACAGCAAAATTGAGCCTGTTACAGGAATTTCGCATATACTCCCTTCCCTCCCAACACACTTAGCCTCCTCCATTATGGACATCCCCCACTAGAGTGGTACATTTGTTACAACTGATAAACCTCCATTGACACATCATTATCACCCAGAATCCATGGTTTAGAGGTCACTCTTGGTATTGTATATTCTATGGGTTTGAAAAAATTTGTGACAGTTCTCCATCATTATAACATCATACAGAGAAGTTTTGCTGATCTTTTTCCTGTCTAATTTTGTATTTTCTAAAATGTCATATAGTTGAAATTATATAGTATGCAGCCTTTTGAGACTGGCTTCTTTTACTTTAGTAATATACATTTAATTTTCTTCCATGTCTTTTCGTGGCTTGATAGCTCATTTCTTTTTCTTTTTTCTTTTTCTTTCAGAGACAGAATCTGGCTCAGTCACCCAGGCTGGGGTGCAGTGGGGCAATCTCGGCTCACTGCAACCTCCACCTCGCAGGTTCAAGCAATTCTCCACCTCAGTCTCCCGAGTAGCTGGGACTACAGGTATAGTCTGTATACCTGAGATTACAGGTGCCCACCACCATGCCAGGCTAATTTTTGTCTTTTTAGTAGAGACACAGTTTCACCATGTTGGCCAGGCTGATCTCGAACTCCCAACTTTCAGTGATCCACCTGTCTCGGCCTCCCAATGTGCTGGGGTTACAGGCGTGAGCCACTGCACCCAGCCAGCTCATTTCTTTATGGTGCTGATTGATTTCGTTTGTGTCACACTTGTTGGCTGGTAGAGTTCACCAGTACAACCATCTGGGTCTGCTGTCTAGAAGGTGTTTTAGTTTATGTGTGTATTTCAAGGAACTAGTCTATTTTATCTAATTTATCAAATATGTGGGTGAGAGCTTATTTATATTCTTCTCTTATTAATCCTGTATTTTATCCATGGGATTAGCAGAATAACACCTCTTTCATTCCTAATATTGGTAATTGGTGTACTCTTTTTTTCTTTGGTTGCCTGGCTAGAGATTTATCATTTTACTGATCATTTCAAAGAACCAGCTTTTTATTTTGTTGATTTTCTCCATTGTTTTCCTGTTTTCAACTTTGTTGATTTCTGCTCTAATTTTCAGTATTTACCTTCTTCTGCTCACTGCAGGTTTAATTTGTTCTTCTTTTTCTAGTTTCCAAAGGTGGAAACTGAGGTTATTGATTTTAGGTTCTTTTTCTTTTCTAATAAATCATTTAATGCTGCAAATTCTGAAGTACTGTTTTAGCTGTATCCCACATGCTTTCATAAACTGTATTTTCATTTTCAGTTAACTTAAAATATTTAAACATTTTTTCTTGAGATTTTTCTTTGATCCATGGGTTATTTGGAAGTATACTGTTTAATTTCCAAATATTTGGAAAATTTCCAGCACTTTTTCCGGTATTAACTTCTAGTTTAGTTCTGTAGTCTGAGAAGGTATTTTGTATGGTTTCTATTCTTTTAAATTTGTTAGGATGTTTTTAATGTCTCAGGATGTGTCCCTGGGTTATTTGGAAGTGTGATGTTCAGGTACAAGATATTTTTCCAGATTCCTTTCTAATTAAATTCCATTATGGTCAGTCAACACTCTTTGTATGATTTAAATCCTTTAAAATTAATTGACTTATTTTCCCACCCAGAATATGGTCTATCTTGATAAGTGTTCTGGCTATGCTTGGAAAAAATGTGCAGTTTGCTGTTGAGTAGTGTTCTATAAATGCCAATTAAGTCAATGTGGTTGATAGTGTTGTTCAAGCCTTCTATAGCCTTATTGGTTTTCCAACTACTTGCTCTATTATCTATTGAAGGAAGGGTGCTGAAATCTGACCATAATTGTGAATTTGTCTATTTCTTCTCCTGTATACTGAAATTATTTTACTAGGTGCATAAACATTTAAGATAATTTCTTCTTGATGAATTCACCACTTTATCATTATGAAATAACCCTATTTATCCCAGTAATATTTTTTGTTCTAATTTCTACTTTGTCTAATATGAATATAGTCACTGCAGTTTTAAAAAATTAGTACTAAAAATGATATTTTTTTCATCCTTTAGCTTATAATCTATTTGTGTCTTTACATATGAAGTGCATTTTTCTGTAGGCAGCATAGAGTTAGTTCTCAGGGGGTTTTATATGTATTAAATCTGACTGTGAACAATCAATTGAGATAACTCACTACCTTCAGACCGGCCAATGTGTGTATTAAATCTGACATTCTTTGCCTTTTAATTATGATAGTTAGACCATTTATGCTTACTTAATGTGCTTAATGATGTGATTAGGCTGAAATGCACCATCTTGTTATTTGTTGTCTAATGGTCTCAATTATTCTTTGTTCCTTTTCTTTCTTCTTTTGAATTGATTATCTTTCTCTAATTTTATCTTCTTTGGCTTATAACTATGTTTTGATATCTTAGTGGTTGCTGTAGAGTTTATAGTTATATCTTTAACTTACCATGGTGTACTTTCAAGGGATATTATACCAGTTCATGTAGAGTACAAAACTTTATCTTTTCCTCGCCTGACCTTTGTGCAATTATTGTTGTACCTTTTGCTTTTATATGTTATACACCCCATTTGCTACTATTTTTGTGTAAACCATCTTTTTAAAAATAATAATAATCATCATATGTATTTACCTAGGTGGTTGCCATTTCTGGTGCTCTTTACTGCTATCTGGCATTACTTTCCTTCTTTATTAAATCAATTGATAATAAATGTGAGAGTTTTTAAAAAAAGATTTCCTTTAGTATTTCTTACACTGTGGGTCTACTGGTGATTAATTCTTTCAGCTTTAGTACATCTGAAAAAGTCTTTATTTCACCTGTTATTTTCCTACCAAAGAAAGTGCTTGCATGTTTCACCTTTTTTGAAATATATTGTCACAACTATAGATTTCCAGATTAACAGTTTTAGCTTTCAGTACTTGAAGGATGTTTTTCCACTGTTTTCTGGATTACATTCCTTCTGACAGGAAGCCTTCTGTCATGTTTGCTCCTCTGAATGTATAGTCATTTTTCTCTGCTTTAAAATCTGTCTTTACTACTGGTTTTAAACTATTTGATTATGGTGTCCCTTGGTGTAGTTTTCTTCATGTTTTTGTGTTTGCTTGATATTTATTTAACTTAGATTTGTGGATTTATTGTTTTCATCAAATTTGGCAAGTCTTCAGCCATTATATCTTTATTTTCTGTCCTCTCCCTCCTTTGGGGACTCCAGTTACACATATTTGGTCATTTCAAGTTGTCCCACAGCTCACTGATGTGCTATTGTTTTTCTAGTTTTTTTTTTTTTCCATTCAGTATCTCATTTTGTATAATTTTAATTGCTATCCAGTGTATTTTAGGATTTTAATCCTATCCAGTATATTTTTCACCTCAGGTGTTATCTCTAGAAGTCTAGAAGTTCAATTTAGGTCTTTTTATAGCTTCCATCTCTTCTTAACAACCGTATGCTTTCCACTACCATCTTGAGTATATGGAACATAGTAACAATAACTATTTGAATATTCTTATTAAACCTATTTAATTTATTTTAGTATCTCCACTTATTAGATGTGTGTCAATTCCAGGTCTATTTCTATTGAGTTTTCTCTTCACTATTGAATTTTCCTGGTTCTCTGCATGTCGGTAAATTCTGATTGAATGCTACACATTGCATACTTTATTAATGGGTGCTGGATATTTTGTATTTCCTTAAATATCCTTGAGCTTTGTTCTGGGATACAGTTAAGCTACTTGAAACAATTTGATCCTTCAAACCAAGTGTCTGCAAACTAGGCCCACAGGCCAAATCTGGCCCACTGCCTATTTCTATAAATAAAATTTTATTGGAATACATTCTGATACATGTAAATACATTTGCTTACAAATTGTTTATGGCTGTTTTAACAGCAGAAGGGCAGAAGTGAGTAGTTACAACAGAGACCACATGGCCCACATATCCTAAAACATTTTCCATCTGGCCCTTTACAAAACAGTTTTATGACCTGTCTTGAACGGCTTACTTTTAAGATTTTTTAGGCAGGATCAGATTAGACTAGTCTAGGGCTAATTTTGCCTCATCGCGGAAGCATTAGTCTTCTGAGTACTACATCTAATCCCACTTATATACAAGGTTTTTCCACTCTGAATGGTGGGAGGGTGGGAAGGGGCACACTCTTCCCTGCCCTACATGAGCTACTTTTTTCTTCCCAGTGGCTCTTTCCTCATCCATGGGTAGTTCTCTTATGCATATGCACTAATCAGCACTCGGCCGAAGCCTACAGGAGAGCCCTCTGAAGATCTCTGGAGCTCACTCTCTGTGTAACCAACTCTCTCTTCTCTGGTACTCTGTCCTTCAAATTCTAGCTGCCTCAGCCTCCCAGAATTCCTAACTCTATCATCTCAACCTAGGATAAGCTGTGTTTGGTTCTGCTTTCCTGCATTGCAGCCTGTGGCAAATCATTTGTTTTTTCCTTCTCTCAGGGTTCACTGTCTTGTGCCACTTGCCCAATGTCAGAATGCCTTTGTTTCATATATTTTATGGGCTTTTTGTGTGTGTCTGTTAGGCTATTTTAGGCGACAGAATAACTACAGTTCCTGTTATTGCAAGATGGCAAGAAGCAGAAGTCCTCTCAGTACGAAGTTCCAATCCTTTATATTTGCCTTAGTGCTTTATAGTTACAATAAACTGTCCCAGCTCAAGCCATTTACCCAATTCTGTGGTCAGTCAGCAACTAGAGAAAGGTGTAATAAGCAAAGTCAGTAACTAGTATAGCATCCCTTTACCCCAATCCCACTTTCCTATCTTTGTGGGATGTATATTGTGGGATATATATCACGGACTATATATTACAGTAAAACTTCGTTTTTAAGATTTATCTTTTTCATTGAACCAGTATTTATTGAGTGGTTGTTTTTCCTAGCATTGTTCTAAGTGCTGGGGATTCACCACTGTGAACAAAACACGCAAAAATTCCTACCTTTGTGAAAGATACCTATGAATTAAGTTTATCTTTGAATTAATTGTTTTTAGTAGCTTAACTGTATCCCATAACAAAGCTCAAGTGAAATATGTATCAGATGGTGATTAAAAAAATAAAAGTAATGAAGAGACAGGAAGTCCTAAGAGATTTGGCAGGGAAAACAGCGTCAATTTAAAACAGGCTGGTCGGGGAAAAAGGCATGGGTGAGAAGATGACAATTTAGTGAAGATCTGAAGGAGGTAAGGATGTAAGTCATGTGGCTATTTCTGGGTACAATAACTGCAAAACTGACGCAGAAACAAGAAAACTGGTATGGCTAAAGCAGTCAGTGAAGGGAAGCAGTAAAAGATTAGGCCAAAGGTAATGGGACCCATAGCACACAGGAGCTGATAAGCCTCTGTAAGTGAGACGGGAGGGACTGGAGACACTGGAGCAGGAAAGTAACATGATCAGACTTACAGTTTTAAATCATTTATCAGGCTGTTGTGTGGAGAGTGAATTCTAGGGGAGAAAGTATGAAACCAAGGAGACCAGTTAGAAGGCTACTGTTATAAAGAGATGATGAAAGTGTGCACCAGTGCAGTAGCAGAAGAGGTGGGGAGAAGTGGCCACCTTCTGGATTTATGGAAGGCGGGACTGACAGTATCTCCTGACAGCTGGCTGTGTAGAGGGTGAGACAGACGAAATGAGGATGCTGCAAAGGCACCTGGCCTGTGTAACTGGAAGAAAATTCTTCCTCATCTAGGTAAATGGCTACTTAGGATGAAGGAAGTTTGGTTGGGAATAGAGAAGAACTCAGGAGCTCAGGTGCAGACACATTAGGTTTGATATGCCTATCAGACATCCAGCAATTGGATATTTGAATCTGAGTTTAGAGAAGAAGTCCACACTGGAGACAATTTGGTAGCTGCCAGCATACATGTATTCAAAGCCATGAAAATGAATGGGAACAGCTAGGGAGTGAGAATCGACAGAGGACAAGTACAGAGACTGTGCCCTGGGACAGCCAATGTTTGGAGGTCAGGACAATGAGGAAGTATCTGCAAGAAAGATAAGAGTAGTCACATGCAATAGGAAAGCAGTTGGGAAAGTGTGGAGACTCAGAAGACAAGGGAAGAACATACTTCACAGAGCAGCATGATCAATGGGGTCAGTGCTTCTGACAGGTCAGGGAAGATAAGGACTGAGAATTAATGGTTGGGTTTGCAATATGAAGGTCGTTGGTGACACTTGAGAACTTTGGTGGAATGCCCAGAAAGAACTGAGAAATTATGTAAAAGGAAGCAGGGACATTAAATGGAGCAGTAATTAGAGAGGAATGGGAGTTAAATTTTTTTTTTTAAGTAAAGCAAGGAGGTGGGAATGCATGATGCAGGAGAGAGAAGGGACAACTACTGTAGTTATATCCTTGAGCAGGTGAGAGGAGATGGGACTAAGAATATAAGTGCAAGGGTGAGCTTTAAATTGACCATGGCTGGGTATCTTTCTCCAACTATGTTCAGTTGCACTGCTGCATGCATGGAATCAGCAGACCAAAGCACTGGGATATAGATGGCTAAGTACAATGAAGCAAAGGGGAGGGACAGAGAAGATGAGTGGATGAGTGATTTTAATGAGAGGGTAGGCTATTGACATTGAATAAGGGAGGATGTGAGGTATGAAGGAAGTGTGTTGCAGTGTAAAAGTTGTATGTCTAGGTGGAGTTAAAAATGTGTTTGAGTGGGAAGACAGATGGAGAATGGGGTGCTGGGACTCAAGATCATGGAGTGAGAGCAGTTCTTATTAATGACTAGGCCCACAGTATGACTATGGGCGGAAGTTGCTAATGTAGTTTGGAAGAAAAGGTCTTTGAAGGAGAGGAAATCAAGAAACTGAGAAGCCAGGATGTTAGGACTCTACAAAGCCTGAAAATCACCAAGAATTAGGACACATTAGTCTTACAGGGAAGGACAGATCCTGAATCTTCAAGGAATAATGAATAATGATGTATTTTATTTCCAGATTTGAAATTTTTATGTTGTCTTATAACTATATTTATAATAATGATTTAGGCCTTACTCCAAGTCAGCTGTTTTAAGTTAATCCAACTGTCCTTTTATGGTCCAACTTGCATTCTGCTCAAATGTCCTTTTCTTTCATTATCATTCTGAAAAATGTACAATTAATTCTGTCATTTAAATCAGTTTTCTAAATTCTAAAGCAAAATTTCTCAAACTTTTCCATGGAGCACCAGTTCGATGGTATATTTGTGAGGTAGGGGTTGTATGGTGAAATATGTTTGAGAAACACCACAGACCAAAGGCCATCGATAATCACTTGTTGGAAATAAACAAGTCTAATTTGATTTTAACTCAGCTTTTTCCACAAATTTAAATGACCATAGGCTCATTTTCCATATAATATCAGTTAACATCCTAAGGAATGAGTATACCAAGGTAGGTTCTATCGGGAAGGCTGTATTAGAGGTGTGTGTCTTCTTGGTAACTTCAAAAGAGGTGAAACAGAGCCTGCTAGAACAAGATTCAAGATACAGACTTAGAATCTGTCAGAGAATGCAAATCCTTGTTAAGTTACTTTGTAACAATATTCTTCTCGCCTGCTAACATGATGAAAAACAAAACCATCTCAGAAAATAAATTCTCAAAGATGTATTTAAAATTGGTTTAGTATATTTCAATTCTCCTCCACAAAAATGACACTTCATAGACTATTTAAAAACAAAGATACATAAATATGTTTTAGAGGAAGACTAATGCCCAACAGGATGTCTGCATCTATATACAACCTCAGTTCTGCCCTTTGCTCCCACTAACCATAACTCTGATAAGAAGTCACTATAAGGAAACAAATGCCCCAGGTCAAGACATGTACTTCAGAAATCACTATCAAAATAACTATCATCTAAGAGGACCAGAAAAAGTGAGACAGACTTTAAAATAATGTAAGAACCAAATAACAAAAAAGTTTTGCTCCAATTTTTGCTCTAGAGCTCTAAAAAACCATTATCAAGTTATTAGAGAAGAGAAGGTATTGGGGGAAGAGGATAAAAAAATTGAAATATCAGCTTACAAAAGTCAATCACGATGTTTATGAATCAGGCAGGAACAATCTGAAAACAAAAATAAAAATTAATAGTTTTATATAATATTTGCACATACATTTGTTAATTATAATTTTGAGATCATTGTATGTTCATACGCAGTTTTAAAAGAGCCTTTACTCAGTTTCCTACAATAGTAACATTTCACAAAACAACAGTACAATATTACAACCAGCATGTTTATATTAATACCATTTACTAGTCTATTGCAATTTCCCATTTAATTGTATTAGTGTGTGTGTGTTTTATACAGTTTGAGCACATGTGTAGGCTCACATATCTACCACTAGTCAAAATATTGAACAGTTCCATCACAAGGATCCACCATGTTGCCCTCTGACAAACACATACCACCCCCTTTGCCACAATCCCTTTCTGCCCCTGACCCATTGCACATCTATTTTTAACACTAAAATAATAACAGCCATTTACAAAAAGTATTTCATTCCTTGTCCATAGTTGAATGTCATCTACTACTACCACCACCACTACTACTACTACTACTACCACCACTACTACTACTACTACTACCACCACTACTACTACTACTACTACCACCACCACCACTACTACTACTACTACTACCACCACTACTACTACTACTACTACTACTTCTTCCTAGTTATATGTCAAATCTTGAATGAATACTTTTAGTTTTCTGCATTAAAGTTTTAGTTTAAGGAATAAATTCTCCAGAGAGAAGTCTTTCTCATTGTTAGCACGGCATAGATCACTCATTTCAAAAATCAAAATGCAAAAAGTAAGGGAGCCAGAAGTGGTGTCTGCACTCACAGATTCCATATTTTCAATATATTACTAACAAGAAACTCTCAGTGCTTACTATGAGCCAAGCTACATATTATATATGTATGTATATGTATGTATGTGTATATATATACACACACACACACATACATACATATATTCCATATACCAAGCCTTTGATGTATGCACATTGACCCTGTTTGGCCCAGGAGAAAACTGAGGCACCAAGAGGTTTACAAGTTGCCTAAAGTCAAATAACTAGCAAGTGGCAAATCCTGGAACCTGGGACCAGACTCTGGGCACCCAGACTCTACCATCTGTCAAGGAAACCATGATAAAGTCAAGATGTTTTGGTGTCACCATTCACTGCTATGACAAATAAATCATCCGATTATTGGTAAGCTTCACTTTAACATACCGAAATTCAACAACGAAAATGTCCAAAACAATGATGTGTAAAATGGAAGAGGTATTTTATTCAAATACAAAATGATAGGAAATTGCCAAAAACAAAGGTTGGGACATGCAGAAAAGATTTTATATTATGGCAACAAACTGTTCAGCAGCCCTGAACAGATAGTCTTAACATACGCTGGGGATTGTCAGGCAGCAGTTTATACATAGCCAAGATTACTCTTGAAAAAGACATATTCAATTGAGCAGAGATGATGATGGGAGAACTGAAATTTTTGAACAGATAAAAGCTTCAAAATTAGGCTCTTCAGCCAATAGAGACATCTAAAACTCCAAAGATAATGTTCAGGTTATAGTAATTTAACAGACACCTATTGTGACAAACTTTCTGTAGGTTTATTAGCTTAATAATATAGCATTATTACTAAGGACTAGTAGATATTCTCTTCTGTGAAACTACACAGCACATTTATGCATAGCTGTGACAGTTTTGCCTATCATTCAACAGTACTTAAAAGGCGCCTACTCAATAAGCCATTGATATGCTGCACCAAATACCCTGGTGAGGCTTTCTTTACAGTGCTAATTTTACAGACGTCTCCTGGATGATCTAAGTTCAAGAGGCAGCCGGGGAGGAGAATGCATTATTAGCATGGTTTGGTGTGCATATAACTGAGTTATACATAGGAACTAGGGAAATGGAGCTCTGAAGTTCATCTTCCACATGAAGATACATGCTATTAGTCTTGACTTTCTGGGAGGGAAGTTAATTCATTACTTCGTTAATACTGAAATATATTAAAAACATTTTCAGTTAAAAGGGTAGCTAAAAGAAAACCTTTAAATTAAAATGCTTACATTTTATGAGATTTCTAGAAATCACTATTAATTGGTTTTAACTAGCTTTATAATCTCCCCCAGTTACTTAAGGCTTTTATTTATTTATTTTTTGAGACAGGGTCTCTGTCACGCAGACTGAAGTGTGGTGACGTGATCAAGGCTCACTGCAACCTTGATCTCCGGGGGCTTAATTGATCCTCACACCTCAGCCTCCCAAGTAGCTGGGAATATAGGCATGTGCCACCACACTCGGCTAATGTTTTTTTTGGTAGAGGCAAGGTCTCACTATATTGCCCAGGCTAGTCTTGAACTCCTGAGCCCAAGCGATACTCCCACCTTGACCTCCCAAAGTAAAAACTCATATTTTCTTAAAAGTGGGTAAGCAAAGGAGCAGGGTGAAGGAAACCCTCTCCTCCTTTTCAGACATCACCGTACACGATGCCTGTTTGCCCTTCTTCACCAAGAAGCCAGCTGTCTGTGGCTAGGCCAGTGTGACAGACTCAGGGGACATTGGATACAGCTCTCTTTTCCATGTCTCCTAAAGTTAAGACTTCTATAAGCATTATTATTTCAAGAAAACACTGTGTCCTGTTCTTCTTGAGTAAATACAAGGCAGATGGTAACCTTAATTTTCTCTGAAAACTCTATGTCTAAAACATGGGAAAAAATAGATATCAAGGTTCTAAGAATGAGGAAAAATCAGAATTCCTCCATGAGCTACATTTATCTCCAATTCTTTTCCCAGGGAGACACGTACACAAAGCACCCTTTAAGTTTAACATGACTTGTTTCTCATATCTTTCTAAAAGCATGTTGTTTATTTAGAATAAGCTTTCTATCTTGTCTGCCAAGCTTTTCCCATACATATAAGATAAAAAGTGAGAAACACTTTTCCATTCCCAGTGATGTTTGCCCAGTAAGTCTTGGTAAATAATAATGATTATGCCTAAACTAACATCACTCTTTCTCTGCTGCTAAACACAGTCACCTGGTGGTGTGATGTGCATGGTTCCTCAGTGGTTCATCATTCTAGAACATCCTACAAGATTAACTAAATTTTTCAAGTTTGTCTATCACCTCAGCTATAACATTTATGTTTATGTCACTGTTTTTAAGTTGTTAAATTCTTACAGGATACAGACTATATCTGTATAACTTAGTTTACAAAGAATAGCCATGCACGAACATCCCATAAATGCCCTTGGCAATGATGACCACAATCACAGCAGAGTTAATGGCAGGTTTGCTCCACTTCATCAGAGGTTCTGAAGGAGGAAAACAAGATCTTCCCTGAAAGGCAAGACCTGGCATCAGGGGCTACTGTGGGCACTTTCCTTTGAATTGCATTTATCTGCCAGGAAGATGATATCCTTTATCGTTTTACATGAAAGCATTTGAAAATTCTAAAAACTGACCATGCCTGTCTTGGTCAGTTCAGCCTGCAATAACAAAGTGCCATAGACTGGATGACTGACAAAACATTTATTTCTCACAGTTCTGGAGGGGAGAAGTCTAAGATCATGGTGCCAGCATGGGCAGGTTCTGGTGATGAACCTCCTCCAACTGTCTACTGCTGACTCTCCTATCTTCACAAGGTGGGAAGAAAAGCCAGCTAGTTCTCTGCCCTCTTCTTATAAAGGCACTAATCCCATTCCTGAGGGCTCCACCCTTATGGCCCAATTTCATCCCTAAGGCCCCACCTTCAAATACCATTTCATTAGAATTAGGGTTTCAACTCATGGCTTCTGGGGGGACACACACATTCAGTTCATTGCAATGCCCTTATATAGACATGAAGACAGGTCAGGTATGTTTGAAATAACTCATGATCTGCAAAATCTCACACCAAAAATAACAGGGGGAAAAATTCCGAGTAGACCACTCAAAACCTATGCACATTTGTAATCACAGCGCTAACCAAATAATAATGCATACTTCAGGGATAACTTGGAAAGCCCAGATAGGCAGCTTAGTGTGACTGAGGGTACCCCAGGGGACATTAAAATGCACAGAAACAATAGAGTGGAAAGGCTACTACAGTAGAAATGCAGGGAGGATTCAGAGATGAGTTCTCATCGCTGGAGAGTGTGATATGACAGTGAATTGTGTCAATGTGACTTTGCCACAGGTGCCAGGTTAAACATTATTTCCGGCTGTGTCCATGCAGGTATTTCTGGATGAAATCAGCACTTGTGTTGGTGGAGCTGGGAGCATACCACCCTCCCCAATATGGGCTGGCATCATCCAATGCATTGAGGGCCCAAATAGAGCAAAAAGGCGGAAGAGGAGGAATGCACCCCCTTTTCTTCCTGCCTGCTTGAGCTGGGACATCAGTCTCCTCCTGTCCTTGGACTGGGATTTACACCCCTGGCTCCTTGCTTCTCAAGCGTTCAGACTCGGACCAGAATCACACCACCAGCTTTCCCAAGTCTCCAGCTTGCAGACAGTTGACTGTGGGATTTCTTAGCCTCCATAATCATCAGGGTCAGTTCTTTGTAATCAGTCTCTCTTTCTGTCTCCATATATGTATCCATGAGTAAACATACATGCACTCTAACTCTGCCAACTCAGATTCATTTGGGTTCTAGAGACTGCCCAACAATTATGCAACATTTCCCTGATCTTTGGTCATTTCATTTCACACCTTCTCTCCTATCTTTCAATTGCCTTCCCCACTCCTAATACTTACATATAACATCTCTCTGTTAACATCCCTACTTCATGCTTCTGTGAGAAAACAAAAGCTGTTGGATAGGGCATCTCTGCTTTCTATCTCTAAACTCACAAACTTCCCTATATCCACAGGAGGATGCACTCTCCCTAGAACCAGAGGCCAACTCCACCTCTCTATTCAAAATTTCTTCCTCATTATCTTCTCCCTTTCTACTAAAGATACTTGTCGTCAACACACGCTATGCTCTGATAGTCCCAATTTTTTATTTTTTTATTTTTGGGGACGGAGTCTCGCTCTGTTGCCAGGCTGGAGTACAGTGGCGTGATCTCAACTCACTACAACCTCCACCTACTGGGTTCAAGCGATTCTCTTGCCTCAGCTTCGCAAGTTGGTGGGACTACAGGCGTGTGCCATCATGCCCAGCTAATTTTTGTATTTTTTTTAGAGACAGGGTTTCAACATGTTGGCCAGGATGGTCTCAATCTCCTAACCTCGGGATCTGCCCGTCTTGGCCTCCCAAAGTGCTGGGATTACAGGTGTGAGCCATCATGCCCGGCCAATATTCCTCAATTTTTAAAGAACAAAACCGTCATTCACCTCCACGTCCCACTATACTCCCACTTTTTCTCAAACTTCTGAAAAGAACAGAAAACTTAGATAATCCCCATTTCCTTACCTCCCACTCACTTTGCAACCCATTCCCCAGGCTCTTATCTCTACCACTGTATCAAAAGATCCTTATCAAGGTCATCAAAGCAATTTTTATTATCCTCATTTTAAAAACCAGGACACTGAGGCTCAAGAGAGATTACTAGGTTGAGATAGTAAAAACATACCTTGCCTTCAAGATATGCAAGAGCCCAGGGCTGCCCCAAAGCACTCTTTTCAGGATATTAAAGACTGCATCTTCCAGGGACCCAACCCCTCTTTCCTCCCTTATGTCATGCCACTGCATTATATATCAGACACACTCCTTAGAATATCTCATTGTTTTCATTATTTTAATTGAGAAAAAGGACCTTGCTTTGCCTATGAATGTTTTCTGTGTTGACCACTTGGTGTAAATTATTTAATTGTTCCAACCACATGAGAATAGGTGGCTTTAGCCCCTTTGTACAAATAAGAAAGTTGTAGCTGAGAAAGAATAAAACCTTTCCCAACATCAGACAGATAATAAGCATTTCATTATTTCTTAGTTGTTTCCATTAGATGATGACAAGATAGGGGCATCGCTTTGACAGATGTGACATTGTCCCATTATGTCCATGAGGTTGGAAAACCTAGAATTGATGCAAATTTGCTATGAGGAAACACCTCAGAATCTGAATTATATATCATAATGGAACTTTATAATGAGGATTTTAATTTACCATACATCTAAATATTTATAAGTTATAAATTATGCAGACCAACAAAGCTAACCAACCAAGTCCAAAATATATCTTTCCTTGACCAACTTACCTCATATTTCCTGGAAAACCATGTTTGAATGTGGACTTCTTGGAGCCTGTACCTCTAGAACATGGCACTGGGGGTACATGATACTGAATTTTGCTGATTAGGGCATCTTCCCTCCCTAGTTCTACCATGGAAGCCAAATTGGTGAGCATGAGGTGTGGAACAGAGATATGTGCTCATCCCATAACCTGTCTGGTTTTCTAGGTATTCAGACATTGCACTCGCTCAGTACTGCCCTTAACCTGGGCGAGTGGAGCTCTGCCTTAGGATCTATGCTCCATTCTGGCCTTTCTCTAGCTTCACCATTTCCTTTATTGTGAGGAGTCCAAAGGCCGAAGGGGAAGGTGCCCACCCAGGCCTACATTCCCTCTCCTAGGCTATGCTCCTGGTTTCTAGAACCATGGAATTCCTTGTCCAAAGAGCTTCAAGTCTGCTAACCAGGGACTGCACAGGTTCTTTCCTAGATTTGTGTTTTTAAGGGCAGACTGTGTCCCTGTTACATGCAGCCCCTAGACCCAAGGGGTGGCCAAGGGGTGGCTATTTGCAGGAGATGTGGACATAGCGGGTAGAGTGATCCCAGAACATTAAGAGGAGGGAAGACAGGCCGGGGCCTAGTAGCCAGTTTGCCCCCCAGTGCCATGTTCTAGAGGTACAGACTCCAAGAAGTCCACATTTAAACATGGTTTTCCAGGAAATATATTTTGGACTTGGTTGGTTAGCTTTGAACTTAGTTGGTGTGCATAATTTACAACTTATATTTAGATGTATGGTAAAAGTGTTTCTATTTATATTCTGACTTGAACTCTACCCCTGTGTAGTTAGGAGGGGCATGAGATTAGTTCTAGACTTTAATACCAAGTTAATTACTGAGGGAAAAACCATTGAACATTCTCTTTCTGAACCACAGAGGCTGAGAAAGCCAAGTGTTCCAGAAAGTGTACAATGACAAAGGTGGTACATTCACAGGCTTGAGTCTTCCTGTGTGAAGCAGAGTCTTCTGCAAATCCACAGTGGATGTTTATTGTAAGCAAAAAATACACTGTTTTTGAATTAAGCCACTGAGGTTTGGGGATGGCTTGTTAGCACAATATAATGTTAACCCATCCTGACTACATAGAAATTGGTACCAGAAGTAGGATATTGTTTTAGCAAAACCCTAAAATACATGACCTTGGTTTAGTGGTCAGCAAGTAGTGAGGAAACTGATCTTAAGGGCCAGAAAGATAGTGATGTGTTTTATACAGTGGCAACATATCTGGTAAAACATTTGCTTCTGTTAGTTCAGGAGGCAGATCTCCTGCCAAATTTACTTGTAGCTCTAAGAGAAGAGGTAAGAAAAAACAATTGAAATATGGTTGGATGAGGTGGCTCACACACCTTTGGAGGCCGAGGCAGGTGGATCACTTGAGGTCAGGAGTTAGAGACCAGCCTGGCCAACATGGTGAAACCTCATAAGTACTAAAAATACAAAAATTAGCTGGATGTGGTGGCGTGAGCCTGTAATCCCAGCTACTTGGGAAGCTGAGGCAGAAGAATCGCTTGAACCTGGGAGGTGGAGGTTGCAGTGAGCCGAGATCCTGCCACTGCACTCCAGCCTGGGTGACAGAGTGAGTGAGACTCCGTCTCAAACAAACAAACAACAACAACAACAACAAACCAGAAAATGGCTGGGTGTGGTGGCTCACACTTGTAATGCCAGCACTTTGGGAGGCCGAGGCGGGAGGATCATGAGGTCAGAAGTTCGAGAACAGCCTGGCCAACACAGTGAAACCCCATCTATACTAAAAATAGAAAAATTAGCTGGGTGTGGTGGCGGGCACCTGTAATCCCAGCTACTCAGGAGGCTGGGGCAGGAGAATTGCTAGGACCCAGGAGGCAGAGTTTGCAGTGAGCCAAGATCATGCCACTGCACTCTAGCCTGGGTGACAGAGCCAGACTCTGTCTCAAAAAACAAACAAATAAACACACACACACACACACACACACACACACACACACACACAATGGAAATGTGTATTGGTTATTATTGGCTTCATTTGACAAAGTATTTCAAGAAAGAGCTGAGCTTGGAAAAGAACTATCCGGTTTCCAGGAAGTGAAAGGGAATGAGGAGACAGCAGACATTTCAGATTTTGCAACTACAAAACCTAACTTCTTTTCCACCCCTACACTAACAGTTAACAGTAAGGCTTTGAAGATCATAAGCCCAGGAAAACTTTTTTTTAAACTAATTTGTCTCAGTTCAAGGATAGATAATATATCCATTAAATCTTTTCATGTGGATAAAATGACTGAGAGAATAGATCAGATTAAAAGTAAAGCTTTCCAATAGAAGCCAGCCAGTCCTAAGATAACTTCCTTTAGGACCAGAAAGACAGCTATGGGAGTGAGAATGCAAATCAGTGTAGCAAATCTGAGAGCCAGGACTCATACATGACAAAAGAAAATTCTAGGGCTGTGTTTACTAGCACACAGAATTGATTGGAGACAAACAGATAAGAAACCTTCCAAATTTTGTAGAGCACTGTGCTGCCAAAAGAATAAGCCTATCAGCTGAGGTCTTAAAATGATCCTTTGGTCCCCAACACTCTATATGCAGGAAGTGGATAGAAAGAGTTGCTCGGTTCCAACTAGGGCAGATTCTCAAATGTCCACTTCATATGTGGCTAAGGAAAAAAAAAAAAAGAAAAGAAAAGAACTGCTTAGTGCGCGGGGCCAGTAATTCTGAAAATGATGAACAAGAAGGGCCTAATCAGGGCCTAATCAAGAAGCATTTTACTCTCCAGCCTTCCTGGAATCTGGTGAAGAATTTCAAAATTGTTATGGACCAGGGACTCCCTAAAGTATACTGGTGAAATTTATAACTTACAATGTGGGAAAGACTAGATTTGGATCTGTATTATTTTGATAATCTCAGAAAGGTATCAGAAAAATGAGGAATTTTCCTATATATTGTAAATTTTAAAACCTCACAGTGCATGGGATGTCCACATGTTCCACATCATGTCCTCTGAGAATATGAACATCTTTCCCCTGCTATTTAAAAGCAATTTTCTAGATTGCAGTTTTAAACATCTCTGAATGTGACAAGGTATTACCATTAAAGTGTATGACACTGATTTTACACTCCACAGAAGTGCAGACAGATTTAACAAGGCAGCCCTACTTCACACTAGCTCTTGAAACCTCAAGTAGGAATGAAATGAAACTAATGACATGATAACTGCTACTATTATTCACAAAAAAAATATATATGGAAGATGATGAGAGACAGCAGTGTGACCACTGGAGCAGCTCATATTCGGTCCCAACATTTTATTCCTGCTTGCGTTTCTGGAAAATCCACTGTTACAGATTCAAATGTGTCCTCAAAAATCAAATGTTGAAGACCCAACCCCTAATGTGACTGTATTTGGAGATAGAACCATCAGGGAGGTAATTAAGGTTAAATGATGCCTTAAGAGTGGGGCTCTAATCCAATTAAAATTCTCATTATAAAGTCTCATTATAATACATGTCAGTTTCTGATGTGTTTGCTCATAGTAAATTTGCATTAATTTCAGATTTTCTGACCTCATGGAGGTAATTGGACTATGTCACATCTCTCAGAGTGATGCCCCTATCTTGTCATCATCTAATGGGAACAATTAAGAAACAATTAGATAGAACCATCACAAAAGAACAGGCCTCCTGTGCTCAGAATCCAAGTGATCAGAGGTCAGATGCTTGCTGTATTACTTATTAAGTGTCTGATATTGGGAAAGGCTTCATTCTTTCTCAGCCAAAATTTTCTTATTTGTACAAAGGGGATAAAACTATCTATTCTTAGGTTGTTGGAACAATTAAATAAAATGATTCACAACAAGTGGTCAACACAGAAAATACTCACAGTAAAGCAGGGTCCCTTTCAATTTATCCTTAAAGTTAATTAACAAAAAACTTAAATTTCAGTATTATACAGATATTTGTATGCATGTATTGAGCTACCTTTTCATATCATTCAATAAATGATGCATAATTTTTGGCTTTTGCTTTTTTGTTGTTACGGTTTTGGGGTTTTCTGTTTGCTTTGCTTTGGGAAAGGGGATAAATGTTAAACTAATTTGAGGAGTAAGTTAAGCCAAGGAAACATGACTCTAAACTACATAATTTAAACATATTTCTATACTTTGTATTTATGTGTGAACCACTTTGGTCAAAGTTTGAAATTATGTTTACCTCCTATAAATATTTGTTGAATAAATTTATGAATGTTTTCTAAGTTAAATATCTTTAAAAGCTATACTGTCATAAGATACTCATACCACTTAAAATTCAAACACTGTTATGATATATATGCTTATACAAAATGTTTCAAACCTGAAATATAAAGATTTTTTTTTTGCCTGAAGACTAAAGGAAGAAAGATCACCCTTTCTATAAATTTCATAATATATTTTCCAGGGATGAAAGAGAAAAGAAAATTTAACACTTGATGGGCTCAAATCTTAATTATAAAACAGAGGCTCTTGTTTCAAAGCCAAGTAATAATAAGTATTTCCATAAAATACCTACATTACTGGCTATATTAATGGTGGCCAGCCATAAAATTAAAGCAAAGAGAAGAACTGAAATCTAGACCTGTAATCTTTTTTCCAAAAATATCAAGGATAAAGGATGGTCAGGAGTTAACCAAAACCAAAAACTGTTTAACCTGGTCACCCTCCCACCATTGTTCACTCTATTTTGAGACCTGCTGAGCCACATTGTCCTTTAAATTTTCTTGATTTAGGGTCTCATTTTCTCCGAACTGCTATGATCACAATAGTGACACATAAAGAAGAAACACTGGGTGATTTGAGAGAACTTTAACAAGGTCTGGATATTTCTCTCACTAGGAAGTAGCTGACCCCATTACTACAGGGCACGCTTCTTATTAGGTGGATCTGGGAGAGTCCTATCACAGAGCTGCAATGTCTGCATGCATGATTACAAGCAAAAGTTGACCAAGAAGGCTTCAATGAGAAGTAGATGAAATGGAATCAAATGAATGTTTATTAAGCACCTACAAAGTGCTCGTAAACAGAAAGTATGGCAAAGACTGCCAGTTTTCTCTAATATTCATTCTTCCCTTCTTTCTTTGTAATATAATCTCTGAATTTTATATGGGCACATGATTCCCCAGGATAAAAACATTTCTCAATGTCCCTTGAAGATAAAGGTTGTCATGTTACTGACAAGATATAGGCACAAATGTCATGTGCAAATTCTGGTTATTGTCCTGAAGCAGGAGCAGATTCTTATTTATTCCTTTTTTTTTTTTTTTTTTTTTTTTTTTTTGCTGACTGAAATACAGACATAGCTAGAACTTGGCTAGCCATCTTCGATCATGAGGTAGACAAACAGAACAAGGACACAGACCTTAGAGTTCAGAAACGGACGCACATACTCAGGCATTTGATTTTCAACAAGGGCACCATGCAATTCAATGGAGGGAAAGAAAAATTCCTCAAAATCTTCCAGAGCAATTAAATTTCGATCCTGAAAAAAATTAACCTTGACCCTTATCTCACATCATACAGAAATTAATTTGAGATAGATGATGGAATGGGTCACAGATCTAAATGTAAAAAGAAAAATGGATATCTTCTTGATTGAGGGATAGACAAAGATTTCTTAAATAGGACAAAAACCAAACTATTAAAAAACTGATAAACTGGATTTCATTAAAACACCACAAGACAGCATTAAAAGATAAACAGAAAAGTCATAAAATCATCAAGGAAATGCACATGAAAACCATGAGACCATGAAGCCGGGAGATATCACCTCAAACCCACTAGAGGGCTTAAAGTGAAAAAGACTAACAATATCAGGTGCTGATGAAAATGTGCACTATAACTACAACTCTATTGCTAGCAAAAGTGTACACATATGCATTCAATTTTGTAAACTGTTTGGCTTCCCTATGGCCTAACAATTCTAGTTTCAGATTTGTTCCTTGGTGAAATACTGCAAATGTCCACCAAAAGACTTGTGAATGAGTATTCACAGCAGGTCTATTTGTAAGAACCCAAACTAGAACACACCCACATAGCTATTAACAGAATGGATAAACAAACTGTGGTAATGGATTCCTACTCAGAAAAAATACAAAAAGAACCACCTATTGATAGATGGATCAGCACAGATAACTCTCAAAAATTTATGCTGAATTAAAGGCAGACACAAAAGAGTACATCCTATTTGGTTATACTTAAAATTCAATAATAGACAAAACAGGGAGGCTCAGGTGGGAGGATTGCTTGAGTCTGGGAGGTTGAGGCTGCTGTGAACTGTCATCCTGTCATCATGCAACCACACTCTAGCCTGGGTGGCAGAGTGAGATACCATCTCGGGGCGGGGGAAGGAGGGGAAGGAATAGACAAAACTAATCTACAGTGATGGACATCAGAAGAGTGTGATCCACAGGGGAGGTGTTGGATAGGAGGTAGATGAGAGAATTTTCTCCTCGATGGATGTAATATTGTCTATCTTGTTCTTGGTTGTATTACACAGGTGTGTGGATGTGTGTGTGTGTGTATATATATACATATATATATATATAAACTCATCAAGCTATATACTTAAGGATGGCAGACTTCATATGTTTTTCTTCCCCAAGTATTTCATGCCTCAACAGAAGCAGAGAAAAAGTACTTTATGAAAGATAAGTAGACTCTTTTTACCTTATTCATTGCCCAGCAAAGGTTATTAGGCAAATGCAACATTTTCTACTTAAAACAAACACCAAGCAAAGTGTGACTAAACTTTACTTTTTTTCTTACCCCCAAATAAGCCAAAATTAGAATATTCAAATCTTATTCATTAGTATCAACAAAAACTTAGAAGGAAAGTCCAAAGAAAGTAGGAGTACACCAGTTAGTCCATAGCAACTATCATGGTCACCAAAGTGAAGATTCTATAGTATAATGGCAATGAAAGCAAAGTTTTCACTGTGTATGTCATTTTCAGTGTATGTTTTACCATAAATGCTTCTGTTCATGATTTTAACTATTTCTTTATTTTTAACACAAAGGCAGTATGGCATAGAAGAAAGAGCAAGATACCTGAATCAGACAAACCTGTTTTGCCACTTACTAACTACATGGTGTTAGGCAAGTTTCCTAATCTCTTTGATACTAAGTTTCTTCACAATTTAAGAGAGATAATAATACTTACTTTGCAAAATTGTAGCACAATTATAGTAGGTACTTAGTAGTGGTAGCTATTTGGCAATAGCTCTTTGTATGCAAAGTATCATGTCAGCCACTTGAACCCTATCTAAGAACCTGACCATCTGGAAATTTAGATATAAAGATTGGTGACAAAAGGTAAGAATTTAACACGGGCTATAGATTATAAATTATAGGGTTTCTATGTAGCTAGTAGGGTTGTAGAGTGGGTATTCTCTGAACAGAGCTTGAAAAAAATGGTTGAAAATTAGTTGGGGAGAAAACATTTAAGGCAGAGGAAATGGCACAAATAAGAACACAGCTGCAAAAGCAGGGGAGTGAATCCTTTAGGGGCTGAGGAGTGGTTAGGACCACCTGTATCACTGGATTAGTTCTGAGAAATCAGAGAAGAAGGTCAGCAAAGTAAGTTAGGAACAGGCAAAAAAGGACCATTGCCATGCTAAGAAGTAAGTATTGGGATGCCACTAAAGGACTTTTTTCAGGGAACTGACCCCAGTGGTCATTACACATGATAGGAAGGGAAGAAGTCAATACAGGGAAAAATAGCATAGGGTGACAAGGGCCTAAACCAAGGTGCTGAGGGGAGTGAAAGAAACAGGAAGGAAAGATATTAGAAAGTTCAAATTTTTTTCCTGTGTTTCAGAATGCAAATGGAAGAGAAAGTTCAATTTTATTAATTAAAAAAATGATCATTGAGTTTCCCTGAATGATACAAATAGGCCTGTCTTCAACTTCAAGATTGATCCTAATTGACCCCTAAGTTCCTCAAGAGCAAAGATATGCCCCCAAGCCAACAAAACACATTGCCTGGCACAAAGAAAGTGCTCAGTACATCACTGGTGAATGAATTTTTCCAAATATTCCAAATATGGAAATCTCCATATGCAAATAATACAATGTATTAATGATGCAATGTGAAACACATAGAAAAGCTAGAATCACTTTTCCTTTTTGTTTAGTGACGATTTTCCACAATATATGCCAAGTTCTGAATTTGCTCATGCAAGAGCTACCTCTGTCTCCAGCTTATCAAAAGACTCAGATATAAATCACTCCAGAAAGTTAGGAATGTTGCCACCTCAGTTGCTAAGCTCTTGTGTAATGTTGTTCTAGGAATCCATCATTCCTTATGTCCTTTGCTATAGCAAAAGAACAGTCACTTTATGACTCATGAATATTACATGAAAAAATTAAAACAGTAAATTAAATCCAAATTATGTAAACAAATTGTGTAAGGTTACTTAAGAGTGCAAGATGATTTAGTAATTAATTTGCTTATTACAATAATTTAAATTAAAATAACAACACTAAGAAATGAAGAAAAAAAATGAGTACTTCCTAGGGATAAGCACAATTCTTACCCCATATTATGGATTAACTCATTTAATCCTCTCAACAACCTTATATAGTAGACAGTTTTACCTAAATTTAAAGATGAGAAAATTGAGATACAGAGAAGTAACTGCCCAAGATTACACTACATAGCAGCAGAGCAGCAGAAGTAGGAATTGAATGCAAGCAATCTGGCTTCACAGTCCAATAGATTCAGAAAAAAACACTTAATAAATCCAATATGATTCATGATATAAAACTCTTAGAGAACTAGAAGAAATATCCAGCAACAACATCACACTAAGCTTCAGTGCTACGGAAGTATTCTCATGTAAGTCAGGAACAAAATAAGAATGTCCATGATCAGTACCACTATTCTTCATTGCACTGGGGGTCCTAGCCAGTGAAATTAGACAAAAACAAAAGAATAAGAGGTATGAAGATCAGAAGGAAAAGAAAAAAATAATTTCTTGCAAATTATGTATTTATGTAAATGGAAATATAATATTATTTATGAAGTAATAACTAGCTGGTTAGAAAATAGGAAACTAAGAGAACCTATTCACAGTAGCAACAAAAATCATCAGGATTTAGAAATAAATGTAAAAAAAATGTACAAGTCCTTTGTTTATATCACATCATTGAAGGACACAAAAAGGACATGACAAATGAAAAAACTGAATATTGCAAATATGCCCATTCTTCTCATATTGATCTATAAATTCAAAGCCATTTCTATAAAAATCCCAATAGGACTTTTCAAGAAATTTCATAAACAGGTACTAAAACTCATATGGAATGGGAAAGGTCCAAAATAGCCAAACAATTCAGCAGAAAAACAAAAGAAGGTTTCTGCCCTATGACATATCAAAATCGTGAGAGTTATCTTAGGAAGATTTGTTCAGGCAATATGGAGAGCTAGACATTCTAAAACAAACCTTTTAATACTTGCAAAGTTCTAAGGAATACTGGAAAAACATCCTCTAAAATGTCAGATATTTGTAATTCTTCATGTCATCAAACTAAGAAAAGTCATAATCTCAATAGATGCAGAAAAAAACATTTGACAAAATTAAAAATTGAGTATACGTACAAATAACTCCTAGCTCTGTTCACAGAGGGCCAAGAAACAGTAACATCTCAGTAGCAGCAAGGACACATAGCACACAGATCTTGGTTTCTAATACCATCCTCCAGTAAAAGGAATCAAGACATTTTGGAGAAATGGCTGATTCTAAGGTTGGGGAAGTGAAAATGCTAAATGAGCCTGGAGCATCTCATAGTGCCAAACAGTAAGGAAATGATAAAAAATAAAAATTTTTAATGGCGACATTTCAAAAGGACAAAAGAGCCAACTTGAAAAAATCCCAATGTCAAAGCTGGAACAATTTAAGCAATATAAAAATGATATTAGATAATAGCTCAAAGACTAAAATAAATATCCATCAATATACATGGATATAAATATTTGACTGAATAATAAACCCATGGGAGAAAAGGGACCAACCTTTCTTTTCTTTTTTTTTTTTTTGAGACGGAGTCTTGCTCTGTCACCCAGGCTGGAGTGCAGTGGCCGATCTCAGCTCACTGCAAGCTCCGCCTCCCAGGTTTATGCTATTCTCCTGCCTCAGCCTCCGGAGTAGCTGGGACTACAGGGGCCCGCCACCTCGCCCGGCTAGTTTTTTTGTATTTTCAGTAGAGACGGGGTTTCACCGTGTTAGCCAGGATGGTCTCGATCTCCTGACCTCGTGATCCGCCCGTCTTGGCCTCCCAAAGTGCTGGGATTACAGGCTTGAGCCATCACGCCCGGCCCGGGACCAATCTTTCTTAGAGAAGAATTCCTATTAATAAATGTAAAAAAAGGAAGAAAATGGAAAATCACCATTAGAATACCACAATAATAAGTGTTGCAGGCAAGATCCACCAAACACTGAAATTATTGGACAAAATTTTAAAGAGAAATAGAATATCTGTACTACCTCAAAATATTTATTAATCACTGTGGTGGTTTTAACATATGTCCACAAATTATTTGATACCTTCCCTTCCCTTGACTGTGGACTTTCTCCTAACAAATAGACTGTGGAAAGGGGGAAAAAAGGAACATTACAATAAGAAACCCTGCCAGACACCATCTGGCCATGTGATCAAAGTTATCATCAGTCGATGTGATTACCATATGCTGCCATATGTGATACAATGAGAAGGGCACAACGGCTCTGCAATATTCTTCTCTCAAAATCCATAACTTCAGTCTAATTGTCAGAAAACATCGGATAAATCCAAATTGAGATGCATTTTACAAAACACATACCAGTACTCTTCAAAAGTGACAAGGTACGAAAGACTGAGAAACTGTCACAGATTGGAGTAAACGAGGGAGACATAAAAACTAAACACCTGAAATTTAAAAAAAGAATATTAGAGGGAAAACAGTAGTAATCCAAACAAAGTGTATAGTTTCATTAATACTATTGTGTTAATGTTAATTTCTTAACTTTGGTACTTTACAAGGGTTATGTAAGATGTTAACATGAGAGGAAGTTGGTGAAGGGTATACAAAAACACTGCACTATCTTTGCAATTCTTGTAAATTTAAAATTATTTCAGAATAAAATGAATTTGAAAATTCAATACTCATTTGTGAAAGCAATTCTCAGTTAACTAGAAACAGAGAAAATTTCCTCAATCTGGTAAAGAACATCTCCCAAAAAAAAGTACAATAAACATCACCCTTAATAGTGAAATATAGATGCATTCTCCCTTTAAGATGATGAAAAAGCAAGGATATACATTGTTAATACTTCTGTTAAATATTGTTCTAGAGGTCCCAGCCAGTGCAATCAGGCAAGAAAAGGAGAAAAAGATAATAGAATTGTAAAGGCATATTTAAACCATTTTTTTTTCCAGATGGCATGACAGCACATTAAAAAAAAAAAAAATCTGCATACTACCAGAACTATAAGTGAATTTAGCAAGGGTACAAAATACAAGATCAATATATAAAAATAAATTTTGTTTCCATACACTAGGCAAGATGTTTGGAAAATAAAACTGGTGGGTGAAAAAATAAAAAAAACGCCACCACCTGCAACAGCATCAAAAATCATTAAATGTCTAGAAATAAATTGAATAATGTGTAAGTCCTTTACACTGAATATACAGAACATGTTGAAAGTAACTGTAGAAGAATTTATTCAATGAAGGGAAAGACTCAATTCTGTTAAAATGTTCACTTTCCCAAAGTTGCTCTGTAGAGTCAATGCAATCCCAGTCAAAATCTGGTAGACCTTTTTTTTTTTAATGGACATTGACAAGCACATTTGAAAATTTATATGGAAATATAAAGCACTTAAATAATCAAAACATTTGTTTAAAAGAACAAAACTGGATGGTTTACAATACCATATCAAGACTTACCATAAACTACAGTAATTAAAAAAGTATGGTACTGATGCAAGAATGGATAATTAGTCCAAGTGGAACAGAATAGAGTCCAGAAATAGACCCAAATATATGACCATTCATTTATCAACAAAGTCCCCATGCAATTCAATGGGAAAAGAAAAGTGCTGTTTTTTTCAGTAAACATGTAGAGTAGATGAATGTCCATATAGAAAATAAATCTTGAGGTTGGGCATGGTAGCTCACACCTGTAATCCCAGCACTTTGGGAGCCTGAGGCGGGCGGATCATGAGGTCAGAAGATTGAGATCATCCTGGCTCACACGGTGAAACCCTGTCTCTACTAAACATACAAAAAATTAGTCGGGCATGGTTAATGTGGGCACCTGTAGTCCCACCTACTCAGGAGGCTGAGGCAGGAGAATGGCATGAACCCGGGAGGCAGAGCTTGCAGTGAGCTGAGATCACACCACTGCACTCCAGCCTGGGTAACAGAGTGAGACTCCGTCTTAAAAAAAAAGAAAAAAAGAAAAAAAAAGAAAAGAAATCTTGATCCCCACCTCACACCATACACGAAAATCAACTGGTGATAATCACAGACCCAACAGCTAAAACTGTAAAGTTTCTGGAGGAAAACAAAGGCAAATGTCTTCAAAACCTTGAGAGTGGGCAAATTTGAGGGTAGGAAGAAAATTTTATAGGTAGGATGCAAAAAAGCACTAATTTCCACTCCCTTCCCCTTTTTACCCACTCCCAAATCCTGATAAACCAAACTTCAAAGGAATAATTCTGCTCATCAAAAGGTACTATTAAGAGAATAAACAGGCAAATTTCAGGGTAGGAAATACTTGCAAACATGTACCCAACAAAGATTCCCTATCCAGATTATATTAGGAACTAAAAATCATTAACAAAAGATAACCTATTTTTTTTAAATGGGCAAAATATTTCAATAGGCAGGTCACAAAGGAAATCTAAATGGCTGATTAAGATATTTTAAGATGTTCAACATTATTAGTGTTTATGGAAATGCAACCAACCTACCAAAGACCATCAATTCAACTCCTTGGTATATAGCTGAGAGATGTATGTCTACCAATGGAAGTTGGAAGAACATTCTTCACAATTTAATTCTTAATGGCCCAACAAGAAAATGAATAAGTAAATTGCTCATATTATAGATCCACATAATGTAATACTATAGAAGAGGGGTCAATAAATTTTTTCCTGTAAATGGCCACTTGGTAAATAGTTTAGACTTTGTGGGCCATATGGCCTCTGTAGTAACTACTCAACTCTGCCAAATGGGCATAACTATGTTCCAGTAATTTTTCTTTTTTAAGATGGGGTCATCTCACTGTGACCCAGGCTGCAGTACAGTGGCATGATCACAGTTCATTGTAAGCTCAAACTCTTGAGCTCAAGAGATTCTCCTGCCTCAGCCTCTTGAGTGGCTGGGATTATAGACAGGAGCCACGGAACATAGACAGGAGCCACAGATTATAGACAGGAGCCAGCCCAATAAAATTTTATAAACAAAAATATGCAGTGGGTTGGAATTGGCCCACAGGCCACAGTTTGCCAACCCTTGATATAAAGTGAAAATAAAAAACAAACAAAAATACTTATACATGCAACATGGATGAATACAACGTGAACAAAAGAATAAACTCTATGACTCCATTTATATGAAGTTTTAAAAAACACTTGAAAATAATCCATGATCATAGAAATCAGGACAGCAGTTGACTGGGGGAAGTGAGTGGCTCCATTGATAGGAAGGGGCAGAAGGAATGAAAATGTTTTATATGTTTATCTGGGTAGTAATCACAAAGGTATACACATATGTAAATTTCATCAAGCTACAGGCTTTTTTTGTTGTACATAAATTATAGAACTAAAAAATGTATGTAGAATTCAACATGGATAAAAAATATATTAAATACATTAAATGTACCTTAAAAGATGTGGGTGACAGAGTGAGGAAGTCTAACAGAAGTCTAATCATAGCTCCTAAAGGAAAGAATATGATAAAAACAGGTGAAAATAAAGAGATAAAAGACAAAATTTTCCTGAATTGATGAAACATAAACCTTAGAGACAGGAGATTTTATTTATATATATAAATTATACAAATATATTTAATTTTTATATAAATTCTACAGTGAGATTATACATATAATCTATATATAAAGTGTGTATGTATATACATTATGTATATACACACACCTACATACCTTGCCTCAAAAGTCTGTGACTACAGATTATTCTTGATGATACAAGGAGCAGTGAAAACCATAAAGCAATTCTCGAATTTCAAAGAATTAGTGGCCTTGACATGTATGCTGACTATAGGGCAAATTAGACAAATTAGAAATCAGTAACAAAAGGATGACTCACAAAACCTTCCACATTGGCACTAGACTACTTTCTACAAATCTGTTAGGGGAAGAAAAAATATCACAATGAAAAAATTTTTAATTCTTAGAACTGAATAATATACTACATAGAAAACAACAGTAAATGAAAATCAGCAGTATTTTCAGATGACAAATAAACAAACCAGGATTAACAGCCTGGAAATAAGCCCAAGCATATCTGGGTACTGTATGTGACAGAAGCGGCACTGCTAATCACTGATATTGGAACAATTACCTTTTCACATGGGAATCTGAAAATGAATTAAGCTTGATCTCATAACATAAAATATATACATCTAAACATATACATGTCTCAGGTAAATTAAAGAACAAAATGTGGACAAAACATAAACTTAATTCTTAGAAAAATATTCAGAATACATTTCATTAATAGTAGAGTATATTAAGACAAAAGCATACAGATTAATGTCTATAGTTTAATATCTGCAAGTCTATAACAGATATTTGTATCCAGACTGTTTTCCAAGAAAAATTTCTGCAATGATGGGAATATTCTGTTCTATAATATATTATAATGTAAAATATATCACATAATAAAATATAAAAGTAATATGTGGCTACTGAGCACCAAAAATGTGGCCTAAAAGAACTGAGGAACAGAAATTATTGCGGTAAATATAACATGTTAGCATTTTAAAACACTGAAAGTCTGTAAAGTTCTGTGATTTTTATATACTTTTAGTATTTCATTTTCATAACAAAATTTGATTTTAGTAAAATTACTATATAAAATATTCCAGTTGTGTACAAAATATGTAAATGTGACTTTTGGGAAAGCAAACACCCCAAATGACATTTTCTCCTAAATGCTTTTTGAAATGTTATAAATTAAGTTATAAGAATAAAGAATAATTTAATAAATACTGATATGTCCACCATGGAATTTGTGAAATAAAACATTATTGATAAGTTCCCTAGGTGCTCCTCCCTGAGCAAGATTTTTTTTTTTTTCTAAAAAGAAGCCAGGCAATAACAATAACAGACGTAGAGCCCTAGACTCAGGCTTCTTCAGTTTGTGACACCCATATTTTAACATATTTGGGGAGAAATGTGACATTCAAACCTAGTATGTATCATTTAACAAAGAGTTACAAAGCAAAAACCCATGTAACCATTGCACAGGTCAGGCGATAAAGCATTTCCAGCATCTCTGAGCCCCAGACCCTCTCCTCCCCACCAGGAGGTGACCATTAGCTTGACCTTTTTTCTTTACTACTTGTAATGCCTATATATGCATCCCTAAACAATAGCTTTGCTCCATCAGGTTCTGAATTTTACATAGATGATATCACACAACATTCTCTGGCAAATTTTTTTTTTTTTTTTTGGTTCAACACTGAAAGGCATTTGTGTTGAAACACAAAAATATTTCATTGGCCACTGTACCGTGTGCCCTTTTTATGACTGGTGTATAATTTATCTTTCTCCTTCAGGTGGGCATGAAGGTGGCTTCCAATTTTCTGCTATTACAGTCAACCTTCTTGTACACGTCTGCTTGTGAACATGTATTAAAATTTATCTAGGGCAGTGGCTTTCAAACTTTTTTGTCCATGACTCATACTAAGGAATGACGTTTTACATCATGACACACATTTGTGTATGTATGAAACTGAGGAGAGGAGGAGAGATTCATAAAGCGAACACCCCATGACCTGAGAGACACTGACGTTCTATTCTCTGTCTGTGTTTTACAAATTCTGATCATCCACTTAAATGACTTTACGACCCACTAAAATGGACTTCAGATTCTGAAAAACATTGTTGTTAAGGATGAATACCCAGGCGCGCAACTGCTGGATCAGGAAACACGGACAACGGACGTCGTCAACTTTTCCAGATCCTTAACTGTTAAATGTTCTTATCTAAGTGCATATAAATTTACCACTATTTAACTTCAGAGCGAAAAGCGTGAAACATCAGAGAACATTTTATCTTTTCCCTCGGTCATTAAACAGTATTAATCACTTACCATGTGCTAAGTAAGCAATCTCTGGGCCCAGCGCGACCCGTGGGTTAATATGCGGAGGGGCTGCGGGGGAGGACTTAGGGGACCAGGACCTCAGTGAGGCCCCAGAAAGCACCCGGGAGAGGCCTTCGATCCTGCCTGGGAGGGAGGGGTTAGAGGAGGATTCCTGGAAGAAGGAGGACCTAAGCTGGGTGTTTCTATTTTTGATTTTTATTGGTTTCCTAAAACATGAAAGTAACATATTTGATGAGGAAAAAATATTCAAAATTACAGGAGTATATTCAGTAAAAGGTAGAAATCCCCACTCCGCCCTGAAAGTTTGATGCGGAGACTAATGCGAAGTTGCATTATCAGCTGTCCCGATCTAGGAAATTTTTAGGACCCCACGTTTTTAAATACTTTTAAGAGTATGTCTGATACAGTCTATAATACTAAAGCATCAAAATAATCATATTTTTCATAAGAGACGAAAGCACAAACAGTTACTGTCTAGTCCCATTATTACTTTGAACAGACTTTTTCTTCTTTTCCTTGTTGTTTTTTTGCTGGCCCATTGGCGAGGTTAGAGCGCCAGGCTGTAAGAATCGGGTCTATGGACCGCATACCAGATACGCGCAAACGCCTCTGGCAGCGGCGTCCGGGGGACCGGCGGCACTCGCGGTGGGGCGGCCTGGGTTGCGGGTGACGATCTGCGGGATCCCGCACCCGGCCCCGTGGAGCCCGGACCTGCACGTAGGCGGCGCGGCAAAGGCACACCCTCCTTGCGGCCGCGAACCCAGCGCCGTCCTCGCAGCGCGGCAATGCACGGCCACAGCTGCCCCCAGCCCGCCCGCCGCGGCCGCGAGTACCCAGACACCTACCCTGCGGGGCGACGACCCCTGGAGCTTAGGCGAGGCTGCTGGGGCGTGCCGCCTCTGCAGCCATGACGGCGACCCGGGGAAGCACCCCGCGCGCCAAGGCCCCGCGCAGCTGGGCTGTGAGCGCGGCTGCCCCGTCCGTCCGTCCAGCACCCGCCCGGAGACTGAGGCCAGAGCACGCCCCAGCCGTGTCTAAATCAAGGCTCGGGGCGGTACCGACGGGCTGAATGACAAATGGCAGATGCCGTGGGCTTTGCCGCCCGCGGCAGCCAAGAGGATGGCTGAGCCGAGGAGGCCGCGCGCAGGCGGGGCTCGGGAGCCAGAACGGCACGGCCGGGAGGAGGGCGCTGGGGCCCCTGGCGGGGGCGTCACGTGGCAGGAGGAGGCCCCGCCGGGGAGCTGGGGGTCAGCGGCCGAGGCGGGGAGCGGAGCGGCACCCACACGACCGGCGGGCTGGGTCACTGGTGGGGGCAAAGCCAAGGTCGCCCAGGTACAGCGCTGGCGCAGGTAGACCCGAGCCGGCCCGGAGTCCGCAGCGGGGCCTGCTAGCTCAAGTCGCCGCCAGAATGGGCTGCCTGAGCCCGATCACACATGAGAAACGCGACAGATGCTAGGACGCTGCAATAGGCCAAACTAACTTACCTCGTGTGCCAGCAGCGCCCAAGTGCAGCTGCCCAAATGTGAGCACTGACCGTGAGCCAGGCACTGTACTAAGTACTTTGCAGGTAAATACGTGTAGTCCTCACAGCAATGCTGGCAGAAATAACCGTCTCACGGCTGAAGAAACGAAGACGCAGAAAGCGTAGACAGAAATAATTTTATAATTATGGGATCACACCATGTCTGCTTCATACAATTTCAAATTTTTCAGTGTTACTGGAATTTAAGAAAATAAACTGAAGGGAATCTCTATTGCTTTCTTCCCTAAAAGACGTGCTTTTTAAAAGGCCTATAAGCATTCCGTAAAAAGATTAAGAGAGGTGTAAGGAGCTCACTACATGTTTGGGTTTAGACAGTTTAGTAGCTCTGAAAGATGAAGTTAATTAGCATCATACACCTCCACCTACCTTTACCCCCTGCCTCTCAATTTCCATTACTTCTATTACTTTCAGCTTACTAGCAATGAGAACATTTGCAATTGCTCTGCAACTTTATTTTTCCAGATGTTGTCTTAATTCTATCTTTAAATGAATTTGATATTCACTGTAACTTATCCATCCCTGAACTTTTATTTGTATTTAGTTCTTGATGGACTGCCTTCTTTTTCAAGTCATATTCCTAAGGAGGGTTTATAGAGTGCTGCCATGTTTGAGAAAATCTGGTATTTTTCTCTCTACATAAATAAAAACTGAGTTGGGTATTTTCAATTCACACCTTCCTTCAAAACCTAACAGAACAAGATGGCAATTGCTTTATTTATTTTTTTATTATACTTTTAAGTTTTGGGATACATGTGCAGAACATGCAGGTTTGTTACACAGGTATACACATCCCACGGTGGTTTGCTGCACCCATCAACCCCTCATCTATATTAGGTATTTCTCCTAATGCTATCCCTCTCCCGCTAGTCCCCACCCCTCCCTGTGTCCATGTGTTCTCATTTTTCAACTCCCACTTATGAGTGAGAACATGCAGTGTTTGGTTTCCTGTTCTTGCATTAGTTTGTTGAGAATGATGGTTTCCAGTTTCATCCATGTCCCTGCAAAGGACATGAAATCATCCCTTTTTATTGCTGCATAGTATTCCATATTGTATATGTGCCACATTTTCTTTATCCAGTCTATCACTGATGGGCATTTTGGTTGGTTCCAACTCTTTGTTATGGGGAATAGTGTTGCAATAAACGTATGTGTGCATATGTCTTTATAGTAAAATGATTTATAATCCTTTGGGTATATACCTAGTAATGAGATTCCTGGGTCAAATGTTATTTCTGGTTCCAGATCCCTGAGGAACCACCACACTGTCTCCCACAATGGTTGAACTAATTTACACTCCCACCAATGGGGTAAAAGCATTCCTATTTCTCCACATCCTCTCCAGTATCTGTTGTTTCCTGACTTTTTAATGATTGCCATTCTAACTGGAATGAGACGGGATCTCATTATGGTTTTGATTTGCATTTCTCTAATGACCAGTGATGATGAGCTTTTTTTCATGTTTGTTGGCTGCATAAATGTATTCTTTTGAGAAGTGTCTCTTCATATCCTTCACCTACTTTTTGATGTGGTTGCTTGTTTTTCTCTTGTAAATTTATTTAAGTTCTTTGTAGATTCTGGATATTAGCCCTTTGTCAGATGGATAGATGGCAAAAATTTTCTCCCATTCTGTAGGTTGCCTGTTCCCTCTGATGATAGTTTCTTTTACTGTGCAGAAGCTTTGAAGTTTAAATAGATCCCATTTGCCAATTGTGGCTTTTGTTGCCATTGCTTTTGGTGTTTTAGTCATGAAGTTTTTGCCCATGCCTATGTCCTGAATGGTATTGCCTAGGCTTTCTTCAAGGGTTTTTATGGTTTTAGGTCTTACGTTTAAGTCTTTAATCCATCTTGAGTTAATTTTTGCATAAGGTGTAAGGAAGGGGTCCAGTTCCAGCTTTCTGCATAAGGCTAGCCAGTTTTCCCACACCATTTATTAAATAGGGAATCCTTTCCCCATTGCTTGTTTTTGTCAGGTTTGT